>NC_090753.1:71504249-71511749 GCF_036898095.1 Palaemon carinicauda
ATAGCAATTTTTCCAGTCCATATTTCAAGTGTCTAATAGCGTTACTATTGTTTTTTTGTTTTTTGTTTTTTTTTTCTTTCTTTTTATTAACCTTGGAATGTTTGATAGCAATTTTTCCAGTCCATATTTCAAGTGTCCAATAGTATTACCATTGTTTTTTTTTTTTTTTTTTCTGCTCAAATATTGACCTTGGAATGTTTGATAGCAATTTTCCCAGTCCATATTTCAAGTGTCTAATAGCATTACTATTGATATTCAGGTTTTTTTTTTTTTTTTTTTTTTTATTTTATTTTATTTATTTATTTTTTTTTTTTTTTGCTCAAATATTAACCTTGCAATGTTTGATAGCAATTCTTACAGTCCATTATTGAAAAGTCTGAAATCATTGGCCCTGTTATGAAATAAACACACATTCTTCCCAGTTTAGGGTGATTTGTTCAAAAATTCCTCTCACCTGATATGCAAATCTTGGAAATTCTCGAGTTGATAGTAACGAACCAGACTAACTGGATTCATAATGAGCTACAATTGTTAAACTCGACAGAAAGTTCACGAATTAATAAGACGTTTATAAATGAATGACTTAGGTTTGTCTTGGAGTAGTTACCAAGATTGGCTTCTCTTTGATTAGATGTCCCACTTTGTAGTAATGACTACTTGATTGGGCGTCCTTGTAACCAGACACAGGACAGAAACTGAATGACTGATTACTGAAGTTGAAATGTTTTGCTGATGAAAACTTCAAACAAAGGCAAATAAAGAAGAAGTTATTGTGTCTTAAGGAATGAGAATAGCAAATTAGGAGTTTTTTATTTCAATAATCCTTGTAGAATTTTTTTTTTCTTTTTTTTTACTCTTTTTTTTCTTTTTGAAGAATCATGTTTATTTATTTATTTTTTTTATTCATTTTATTTATTCATTTATTTATTTATTTAGCTATCAAGTTATTTAGTTATTTATTTAGTTATTATTTATTTTTTTCTATGGAGATTAAAAAAGCAACTTGGCTAGGGCACCAGCCGGCCGTTGAGATACTACCACTAGAGAGTTATGGAATTCATTGACTGGCCACACAGTACTTCATGGGAGCCTTCTCTCTGGTTACGGTTCTTTCCCTTAGCCTACACGTACAACGAATAGTCTGGCCTATTCTTTACAGATTCTCCTCTGTCTTCATACACCTGACAACACTGAGATTACTATACAATTCTTCTTCACTCAAGGGGTTACTGCACTGTAATTGTTCAGTGGCTACTTTCCTCTTGATAAGGGTAGAAGAGACTTTTCAGCTATGGTAATCAGCTCTTCTAGGAGGACACTCCAAAATCAAACCATTGCTCTCTAGTCTTGGGTGGTGCCATACCCTCTGTACCATGGTCTTCCACTGTCTTTGGTTAGAGTTCTCTTGCTTGAGGGTACACTCGGGCACACTATTCTATCTAATATCTCTTCCCCCTTGTTTTAATAAAGCATATTAAAGTATATATATATATTTTATATAGGAAATTTATTTTAATTTTACTATTCTTAAAATATTTTATTTTACGTTGTTTCCTTTCCTTACTGCGCTATATTCCCTGTTGGGGCCCCTGGGCTTATAGCATCCTGCTTTTCATACTAGGGCTGTAGCTTAATAATAATAATAAAACGATACATCACATAAGTTACGACGGCCATGTTTTTCGAAACTCGAGTTTAAAATGGATACCATTGTGGGTAAGAGTAAGGTTATGAGATGTATGAGGAGAGGTGGTGTAAGGTTGAATGTCATGTTGAATGGAGAGTTACTTGAGGAGGTGGATCAGTTTAAGTATTTGGGGTCTGTTGTTGCAGCAAATGGTGGAGTGGAAGCAGATGTACCTCAAGAGAGTGAATGAAGGTTGCAAAGTGTTGGGGGCAGTTAAGGGAGTAGTAAAAAATAAAGGGTTGGGCATGAATGTAAAGAGAGTTTTATATGAGAAAGTGATTGTACCAACTGTGATCTATGGATCTGAGTTGTGGGGGATGAAAGTGATGGAGAGACAGAAATTGAATGTGTTTGAGATGAAGTGTCTAAGGAGTATGGCTGGTGTATCTCGAGTAGATAGGGTTAGGAACGAAGTAATGAGGGTGAGAACGGGTGTAAGAAAGGAGTTAGCAGCTAGAGTGGATATGAATGTGTTGAGGTGGTTTGGCCATGTTGAGAGAATGGAAAATGGCTGTCTGCTAAAGAAGGTGATGAATGCAAGAGTTGATGTGAGAAGTACAAGAGGAAGGCCAAGGTTTGTGTGGATGGATGGAGTGAAGGAAGCTCTGGGTGATAGGAGGATAGATGTGAGAGAGGCAAGAGAGCGTGCTAGAAATAGGAATGAATGGCGAGCGATTGTGACGCAGTTCCGGTAGGCCCTGCTGCTTCCTCCGGTGCCTTAGATGACCGCGGAGGTAGCAGCAGTAGGGGATTCAGCATTATGAAGCTTCATCTGTGGTGGATAACGGGGGAGGGTGGGCTGCGGCACCATAGCAGTACTGGCTGAACTCGGTTGAGTCCATTGTCAGGCTGGGAGGAACGTAGAGAGTAAAGGTCCCCTTTTTGTTTTGTTTCATTTGTTGATGTCGGCTACCCCACAAAATTGGGGGGAAGTGCCTTGGTATATGTATGTATGTACTATTGTGGACCTATGATAGCGGTTGTTTGGGTGATTAATGAGAATGTAATGAAGCTATGAGATTATTTTGTTTCGTTAATCCTCATTAAATGTTTTCCATCTAGCGCAAACTATGGACGAAACTATTGAAAAAAAAAAATAAATAAATAAAATTAATAAATAAAAAACTCATAAGTTTCGACGCCCATGTTTTTCGTAACTCGAGTTTAAAAAGGATACTATTGTCAATCATCAATGGTTTCGTTAATCTACATAATTTGAGATTTCTATTAAATCTCTTAACCCATGACGTTTATGAGACTTCTTCTTCTTTGTCTGCATCTTTTTCCCACTTTTATGTGGGGTTTTTGTTTCTGGCCAGCTTTCTCCATCTAGCATTAATTTTATTCTGATAATATTCACTGTCCATATTCGTTTTGGCAATTTTTTCATGGCAGGATGCCTTTCCTGCCGCCAACCCTCCCCATTTACCCGGACTTGGGATCGGCACCAAGTTTAGGCTGGCTTGCCTCCCCCCCCCCCTCAGTGGGGTGGGTTATGAGACAGATTTCTTAATATACGCAGGAATGAAGAAACTTGCTTTTCAGTCATTTTACAGATTTTTTTTATTCTTTTCCAACGTTTTATTTCCTCATGTTATCAAATGCCACTCTTGCATATGATAGCAGGTTACAATAAGAACCTTTTTTACAATCTTGAATATGATATAAAAGACCCTTTTATGTTTACGCTGAGTTATTTTCTTATAGACTCGAATGTGATATGAAAAACCATCATATATTCAAGTGCAGCCTTTGAATGTTTTCTTTCACCTGAGAATATCTTCAGAAATTTTCTCTAGTAATATTCGTATTGAAAACGTTGTGGGGGAAATTGCAGGAATTTTTGTTTTTTTTTTCATTTGGAAATGTCAGGTTTAAGTTGAATGGGCTTTTATATAATTCAATGGTTATTATTTCGTTTTAGCTGTTTTGAGAAATTTAAACATGACATGTGAAGGCTTAAGTTGAATGGGGTTTTATATAATTTAATGGTTTTTATTTCGTTTTAGCTGTTTTGAGAAATTTTCACACATGAAATGTAGGTGATATAGTATATATATGTTGCGTCTTGAATAATGATTTATAGTGTTCTGTTAAGAGAAAATAATTTCTTTCTATTTTGTTTTTTGCACTGTAATTGTTCAGTAGCCACTTGACTCTTGGTGAAGGTAGAAGAGACTCTTTCGCTATGGTAAGCAGCTCTTCTAGGAGAAGGACGTTCCAAAAAGCAAACCATTGTTTTCTAGTCTTGGGTAGTGCCCATATCCTCTGTACCATGGCCTTCCACTGCCTTGGGTTAGAATTTTCTTGCTTGAGGGTACACTCAGGCACACTATTCTATCTTTTTTTTCTCTTCCTCTTGTTTTGTTAGTTTTTATAGTTTATACAGAAGATATTTATTTAATGTTACTCTCTTAAATTATTTTATTTTTCCTCGTTTCCTTTCCTCACTGGGCTATTTTCCCTGTTGGAGTCCCTGGGCTTACAGCATCCTGCTTTTCCAACTAGGGTTGTAGCTTACCAAGTAATAATAATAATAATAATAATAATAATAATAATAATAATAATAATATTGAGGTGAAGTATTGGGATCTAATTCACAAAGTAATCAAAAGTGAAACAAAATGTCAGAGAAGAGTTCATTATGACACTGGGGTTAAGGCTAGACTTCTAAATTGGAGGTTAAATTGTGAATGTATTTGGAGAAGGGTATCTTCTAATTACTAAAAACAAATAATTTTTTTATCATTCTCCCAGGGGTCTTTAAAACAATTCTTGAGTGTACCCTCAAGCAAGGTAACTCTACCCCAAGACAGTGGAAGACCATGGTACAGAGGCTATGGCACTATCCAAGACCAGAGAATAACGGTCTGATTTTGGAGTGTCCCTCTCCTAGAAGAGGTGCTTACCATAGCTAAGGAGTCTCTTCTACCCAATACCAAGAGGAAAGTGGCCATTGACCAATTACAGTGCAGTAGTTAACCCCTTGGGAGAAGAAGAATTGTTTGGTAATCTCAGTGTTGTCAGGTGTATGAGGACAGAGGAGAATCTGTAAAGAATAAGCCAGACTATTCTGCGTATGAGTAGCCTAAGGGAAAGTGAACTGTAACCAGAGAGAAGGATCCAATGTAGTACCGTCTGGCCAGTCAAAGGACCCCATAACTCTCTAATGGTAGTATCTCAACGTACTGGTGCAGTAGTCAAGGCCAACAAAGCTTTACCTGCTTTTGGTTAGGTGACCCTGAACAAAAAGTTTCTTTGACCAATAGTTTTCCCTCAGTGTGCCCATCTGTGGTTCTGACATGCCTTCCTTGTTATCTTGACTCCCCCTACATTGTGAGAAGGATTCTATTTAAATAGAAAAGGGAAAATATCATGATTAGATATGCATGATGGAAGTTGAGTCAATTTTTCTGACATTCTATGTGTCTTTTTTTCATTTATTTAAGGACTTTGTCATAAAGAAAATTTTAAGTAAATTTTTCTGGCCGTTATGTGTCGTTTGCATTAATTGCTTTATTCTTTAAAGCACTTTGGTTTAGATATTGTCCAATTTGTATAATTTTAACAGTTTACATATATTCTTTAGAGTACTTTGCTTTAGGTGTCCAGTTTATTGGAATTTTACAGTTTACATTTATTCTTAGAACACTTTGGTTTAGGTATTGTCCCAATTTACGTACATTTCACAGTAACTCCTTAGAACACTTTCATTCAGGTATTGTCTAGTTTATATGCATTTCACAGACCCTTCTTAGAACACTTTCATTTAGGTATCGTCTAGTCTATTTACATATCATAGTTTACATTTATTCTTTACAACACTTTCAAACCTGCTTCCGTTTAGACGAACTTTGATTCACCCTCTCCTTGAGGAGTGATTTTGTTCTTTCAACGGGTTTCCTCTTTCCTTCTGTGAATCCTTTTCACCCTCTTCCATCCTCGACCCTTCACTATCTCTGGTCATTCCGTTTGCTTTTGTTAAGGTCTTTAAAGGAAATAATTCTAATGAAAGTCTCTCTCTCTCTCTCTCTCTCTCTCTCTCTCTCTCCTCTCTCTCTCTCTCTCTCTCAACTTTGTTGAATATCCTTCAAATGCACAATATGACGAGTGAGATGAAGAAGACCTTTTATGCTCTCTCTCTCTCTCTCTCTCTCTCTCTCTCTCTCTCTCTCTCTCTCTCTCTCTCTCTCTCTCTCTCTCTCTCTCTCTCTCTCTGAATGTTTTTTAATATTTTTCAAATGGACAATATGAAAAATGAAATAAATTAATTCTTTTTGGGCTATAGGTAAAAAACTTCCATTAAAATTCATTGAGAAAAATAGACCAAACCTTGAAAATACATTTTATAAATTGCCCTGTATGCAGACTAAGATTCTTTTCTAAAGAATCTGTACTGATATATATCTACCACCCTCTCCTTGAAAGACACACTCCTTGTCGGAAATGTAATCCAATATATCCAAAGTGGTTTTTTCTTTAAAACATTTCTTCAAGAGGTGACGAAGGAGTCTTTGGATTTACTCGACACGTCTGTTTTCAAGTGAAGATGTTCACTTTTAACTTATTTTCTCAAAGGTTTTGTCCATTTACCCTTGTGAGGTTCTATTCTAAGTTACTCTCTCTTTTACCCTTTTTGTAAAGTTTATTTTCACTAAGGTCTTGTCCATTTACCCTTGTGAGGTTCTCTTCTAAGTTACTCTTTCTTTTACCCTTTTTGTAAAGTTTATTTTCACTAAGGTCTTTTCCATTTACCCTTGTGAGGTTCTATTCTAAGTTACTCTTTCTTTTCCCCTTTTCGTAAAGTTTATTTTCACTGAGATCTTTTCCATTTACCCGTGTGAGGTTCTATTCTAAGTTACTCTTTCTTTTACCCTTTTTGTAAAGTTTATTTTCACTAAGGTTTTGTCCATTTACCCGTGTGAGGTTCTATTCTAAGTAACTCTTTCTTTTACCCTTTTTGTAAAGTTTATTTTCACAAAGATCTTTTCCATTTACCCTTGTGAGGTTCTATTCTAAGTTACTGTTTCTTTTACCCTTTTTGTAAAGTTTATTTTCACTAAGGTTTTGTCCATTTACCCGTGTGAGGTTCTATTCTAAGTTACTCTTTCTTTTACCCTTTTTGTAAAGTTTATTTTCACAAAGATCTTTTCCATTTACCCTTGTGAGGTTCTATTCTAAGTTACTCTTTCTTTTACCCTTTTTGTAAAGTTTATTTTCACTAAGGTCTTGTCCATTTACCCTTGTGAGGTTATATTCTAAGTTACTCTCTCTTTTACCCTTTTTGTAAAGTTTATTTTCACTAAGGTCTTGTCCATTTACTCTTGTGAGGTTCTCTTCAAGTTACTCTTTCTTTTACCCTTTTTTGTAAAGTTTATTTTCACTAAGGTCTTGTGCATTTACCCTTGTGAGGTTCTCTTTAAGTTACTGTTTCTTTTACCCTTTTTGTAAAGTTTATTTTCACTAAGGTCTTGTCCATTTACCCTTGTGAGGTTCTCTTTAAGTTACTCTTTCTTTTACCCTTTTTGTAAAGTTTATTTTCACAAAGATCTTTTCCATTTACCCTTGTGAGGTTCTATTCTAAGTTACTGTTTCTTTTACCCTTTTTGTAAAGTTTATTTTCACTAAGGTTTTGTCCATTTACCCGTGTGAGGTTCTATTCTAAGTTACTGTTTCTTTTACCCTTTTTGTAAAGTTTATTTCACTAAGGCTTTGTTCATTTACCCTTGTGAGGTTCTCTCCTAAGTTACTGTTTCTGTAACCCTTTTTGTAAAGTTCATTTTCACTAAGTTCTTGTCCATTTACCCTTGTGA
>NC_090753.1:71516521-71519021 GCF_036898095.1 Palaemon carinicauda
AAAACTTTTAACAAATCAAAGGGAAGAGAAATGAGATAAAATATATATTAATTGTACATTACTCTTAACACACAATCACACACACACACACTCACACACATTATATGTAAATGACTTAATAATTCACAAATACATCCACTGATGTTAATATCTTAATCTTCCTCCTCTAATAATAATGATGATAACAGTATTAATAATAGTGATAATATTTTCATGATAAGAATTGTTATCGACATGTACACAATTATTTGGAAATAGTCATTAATTATACCCAAATACAGCTATTTAATGCATAAGCTCTCGGAGTCAGTGTTAATTAGGTAATAGAAATTTGCCTTTGACATGAGCTAATCCTTAAATCAATTGAATTTTTATAAGTCAAACAGCTGTTTAAAGGTTTAAAAGTTTAAAGGTCGCTCCTGAATGGCAGAGGCCCTTAAATCAATTCATTTTTTATAGGTTAAACGCTGTTTAAAGGTTTAAAGGTTTAAAGGTCGCTCCTGAATGGCAGAGGCAAGGGACAGTGACATTGCCCTAGCGATTAGGACAATGTCCTAGAGACTGACTATTTATTATTATGATCAGCGTCCAAGCCTCCTCTCCACCCAAGCTAGGACAGGGAGGGCCAGGCAGTGGCTGCTGATGACTCAACAGATAGACCTATAGGCTCTCCCCAAACCCCCCAACTTTAGCTCACAAGGATGGTAAGGTTGCAGACGCTAATGGCACTAACGAGTCTGGGCGGGACTCGAACCCCCGACTGGCAAACACCAGGCAGAGACGTTACCAATCAGGCCACATCAACCCCATAAACGAATTAAGGATCATTATAACTTTTAACAATCTCTCGGCCGTCAAGATTTTATACTCTCAAATGCAAATCATAGGGTTGTAGGTAGTAGGCTGGCCAGGGCACCAGCCACCCGCTGAGATACTACTGCTAGAGAGTTTTAGAATCCTTTGACTGGCCAGACAGTACTACATAGGACCCTTCTCTCTAGGTATGGTTAATTTTCCCCTTTGTCTACACATACAATAAATAGTCTGGACTATCCTTTACACATTCTCTTCTGTCCTCATACACCTGATAACACTGAGATTACCATACAATTATTCTTCACCCAAAGGTTAACTACTGCACTGTCATTGTTCAGTGGCTACTTTCCTCTTGGTAAGGGTAGAAGAGACTCTCTAGCTATGGTCAGCAGCTCTTCTAGGAGAAGGACACTCCAAAATCTAACCATTGTACTCTAGTCTTGGGTAGTGCCATAGCTTCTATACCTTGGTCTTCCACAGTCTTGGGTTAGAGTTCTCGTGCTTGAGGGTACATTCGGGCACACTCTTCTATCTTATTTCTCTTCCTCTTATTTCGTTCAAGTTTTCATAGTTCATATAGGAAATATTTATTTTAATATTATTACTGTTATTATAATATTTCATTTTCCTTGTTTCCTTTCCTCACTGGGCTATTTTCCTTGTTGGAGCCCCTAGGCTTATAGCATCCTGGTTTTCCAACTAGGATTGTAGGTTATCAAGTAATGATAATGATAATGATAAGAAACTCTTATCATTATAACAAGATTTTATTTGGTTCAGTTATGCCTCAGTATCTACTTCGACCATCGGCACCGGAAATATTAAATGTTCGCTTAAGTTTTATCAAAGTAATAGAGAACTCGATATGATTCAACTTTAATGGAGTAATAGGAAAGAGAAAAGGACCTTGGAATATTGTTCAAGATCATTTTGGCCATTGACGTATTGCAATTGTGACGTATTGCAATTGAAAATTGTTTCTATATTATGATGTATATAGACTAGCATAAATCCGAGGTTTGCAATGGCTCTATGTTGAAGGATTATTATTATTATTATTATTATTAATATTACCTGTTAAGCTACAACCCTATCTGGAAAAGCAAGATCATATAAGCCCAAGGGCTCCAATAGGGAAAAATAGCCCAATCAGGAAAGGAAACAGCGACATAAATAAACTACAAGAGAAGTAATGAACAATTAAGATAAGATATTTTATGAACAGTAACAACATTGAAATAGATCTTTCATATATAAACTATAAAAACTTAAAAAGAGAAAAAAAATGGAGCCTCAAGCAAGAGACCTCTACCCCAGGAAAGGGGAAGACTCAGAACAATCGTTTCAACATAAATGAGTACCAATACGTTTGTTGGAATAGTGTACCCAACTGTACCCTCAAGCAAGAGACCCCCACCCCAGGACACTGGAAGACCCAAAGCAAACGTTTCAACGTAATAAATGAGTACCAATAAGTTTGTTAGAATAGTGTACCCAACTGTACCCTCAAGCAAGAGAACCCTACCCAGAACAGTGGAAGACCCCGAAAACAGTTTCAACATAAATGAGTACCAATACGTTTGTTGGAATAGTGTACCCAACTGTACCCTCAAGCAAGAGAACCCTACCCCAGGACAGTGGGAGACCCAAAACAAATGTTTCAATATAAATGAGTACCAATACG
>NC_090753.1:71524021-71536521 GCF_036898095.1 Palaemon carinicauda
TGTTCGAACGCGTGAACGGGGTATTTGGTTGTCGAACCCATTCGTCGAACGGTTCGACAGACAAGTGTTTGAAGTGATGTTCGAACGTGTGAACGCGGTATTTGGTTGTCGAACACATTCGTCGAACGGTTCGACAGACAAGTGTTTGAAGTGATGTTCGAACGTGTGAACGGGGTATTTGGTTGTCGAACCCCTTCGTCGAACGGTTCGACAGACAAGTGTTTGAAGTGATGTTCGAACGTGTGAACGGGGTATTTGGTTGTCGAACACATTCGTCGAACGGTTCGACAGACAAGTGTTTGAAGTGATGTTCGAACGTGTGAACGGGGTATTTGGTTGTCGAACCCCTTCGTCGAACGGTTCGACAGACAAGTGTTTGAAGTGATGTTCGAACGTGTGAACGGGGTATTTGGTTGTCGAACACATTCGTCGAACGGTTCGAAGAAAGTCTGTTCTCACCTGACTTTTGTGGCCGGGGCTTCATTGTCCAGAAATCTTATGCATTTGTGATTGACTCCACCTCTTCGAACCTTTTGCCAAGCGGTTTCGATCTTGGGTTCGACAACCGGGTTCGACGAACCGTTTGACCGTGTAATCCTCGTTCTATACACGACGTAATGACCATAGCCACTTTCGATGCTGAAAGAGAATTGATATGAACTGATATGAAGTCTAATCACCTTCCAAAGGAAATAATTTTGTTTAGAAACATCTGATAACCTCACATGTTTTTCAAACCACAAAGATTCCATCTTTAGAAAAGAAATATTAATAAAGATCTTGATTCCAGGAATGAGATTCCAGTACTGGAATGGCTAGCATTCCAATACGCATGAATTCACTTTACTTTCGAAATTCTGCTGATAAGATGGTAAGTTGCCACTGTCGTTAAGAATTTCGTTGTCGGAGACTTCAAAAGAACTTTAAAGGTTTCTTAATGAAATTATAAAGAAAAGAATTCATAGAGAAGTTTTAATGTTAGGATGCTGTTGGTAATTTTATATATATATATATATATATATATATATATATATATATATATATATATATATATATATATATGTAGATATAAATATATATATATGCATATATGTATATCTACATATATATACATATATATATATATATATATATATATGTATCTATATATATATATATATATATATATATATATATATATATATATATATATATATATATATATTGTGATGGATGGCTGGCTTTGACCACCACACAAAACACTACACTTTTCAAATAGTATTCACCATCATACAGTACTAAATCCACTGAAGGTGGAATAGTAACTAAAACATCAATACGAGTGCAAAGTCAACTCAAGGGGACAAAGAAAATACCACCAAAATTTCCTTAATTTTAATACATAATAACTAGACAGAAATAACACCTGAACCACAATAATACATTAATAAATGATACACACTCAATCTTAACTCCCTGTAAAAGAAAACAATTATACAATTACGGAAAGGTCATCAACACATGCATACTAAATGGAGAGAGGGTCCAGAAAGGAGAAGGCCAACGAAAAGTGAGAACAACCTAACAAATACAAACTAAATATCCCTATCTAGTGGACGATGGCTGGTTTGATTGAAAGGCTTTCACAAGCTCCAGTAATGACGTCAGCTCACAGGTCGTGATCGCGATACTTAAATAGGCATAAATATTATTACCTTGGGACAGAGAGGTCCCCTTGGCTTTTACTGAACCAAGGGCAGTGCACAAAATGTTAAGATGATCTGGGTCCTTGCTGCAGAGAAAGGATATCCAAAAAGCTAAATAGCTTCACACTGTAGCTCTGTAATGGCGAGGAGTAAATATAATCCAGTAGCAAATGTCGTGCCCTTCAATGTTGGAGGCTCAGAAACACACTAAGGAACCATCCTCAAAAAAAGCCCCTCCAAAACTCCGTTCACGCAGGAGCGCAGCCACGTAATCCACACCACTTGAAAATATAAAACAGCCGTTAGTCCATTATAAACACTAACATAACCACCAGTGAAAAGACAAACTATCAAAAAAAAAGTAAACAATAAGTCTACAGTATAATAAACCTTATACATCTATAAAAACTTAAATAATTTAGAAAAATTAAAGCAATAATGTTACACCTCCTCACCCAACCAAAAAAAAAAAAAATTCAAAAAAATGTTTTTTTTTTTTTTCAAAGTGATTTGAATTATAACATACAGGTTATCACATAATGAAATATTAAACCAACACTCAAAAATATTAAATATTAAACAAACTGCAAAAACATGACAAACAAAAGGAAAGAGGGGGGCAAGTACCAAGGTTTGCAGCTCACAAGGATAGCAATATATAACCAATACTAAAAAAAAATCTTAAACCTAAATTAATCACAAGTAAACTTTCCAAAACCAGAAAACCAAAACATCACCATCTGATAAATAGGTACCCAACCTAAAAATTTCACATCACTCATATCGTTAATAAACTTAATTAAGAGTCATTGCACTAACAACCGGATTCTGTAATTATAGTCCAAAAGCTATAACCTTTTCCACACTCAATACACTGTTCATTTTCAGGGATACACATCACTCACTATCAATAAATGGTGATCACAAAAACCACTGTCTATTTCAGTGTTATATATCACACTTATCACCATAGTGTCCAATACATACACACACACCGAACGACACAGAGAAGACCACCACAAGACTCCCCTCCGCAAACAAACAAACAAACTCGATGAAGCGTAATTATTAGCCTGAAAATACAGAATACCAGATTAGTGCCTATCTCTTTTCTTAGCTTACTATAAACCTTATCGTACCTGACACCTCTAAACCTTAGTAGATTAACCTTAACTCAGTCTAGGGTACCACTCATACACCAGCCTGTAGCGCCTAAAAAACGGCTGTTGTGCTACAGACCCGTGAGCCCATGACCCATCTAATTAATCAATCATTGGAAAGTACCAGTGATCACCCTCACCTTTTAACCTTAAAGATCCTATATCATATACCCAGAACATTATAGTCTTCTGTAAACAAACCATGATTAATAAATCTTAAATATACATTTACTTCTACTCACTACGTGCCCCCTTCAACAGCACACACACCATAGTTAGAGCGATACAGATACTACCTTTAATAACTGCATAGCCCTCTGTCAATCAACTAATATTCAACGCTGCGAGAGAGAAAATCGGCAACAATATTATCTTTTCCTGGGATGTGGGAAAATTCTAAATTCCACTCTTGCAGCATGAGACTCCACCTCATCAATCGTTGATTTTTATTTTTGTATCTGCTGATGAAGGTCAGGGGATTATGGTCTGTCAAGACCTTAATAGGTGTATCTGAGGAGGAGAGATAAACCTGAAAATGATTAATAGCGAATATTAACGCAAGTGTCTCTTTCTCCACAGTTGAATACCTACGTTGGGCGGAGGACAATTTTTTTGAAAAGAATGCGACAGGATGAGAAACTCCCTGCTCGTCATTCTGCAACAACACCGCTCCTACACCAACGTCACTTGCATCCGTGGCAAGAGAAAAAGGAAGGTCAAAATCAGGAGCTCTCAAGACAGGGAAATTAATTAAAACTCTTTTTAAATTATCAAAAGCCCTTTGCGTTTCATTCGTCCAGACAAATGCTACATTCTTTCTCAAGAGATTTGTTAACGGATCGGCTATATCCGAAAAATTCCTAACAAACCTTCGGTAGTACCCACTCAAACCAAGGAATCTTCGGACATCCCTCCTACATTTAGGGACTACCATATTTTCAATACTTTCGATATTGGCCTGCTTAGGAGCAACTTTACCATTACCAACCTCATGACCCAAATATACCACCTTCGCCTTTGCGAAATCGCTTTTCTTTAAATTAATTACCAAATTTGCCTTTTTCAACACCTCAAATAGTGCCCTAATACGTTTTAAATGGGTTTCCCAATCATCGCTATAAATAACAATATCATCAATATACACAACACATCCTTCTAAACCATGGACTAAAGTATTCATTAACCTCTGAAAGGTAGCAGCCGCGTTCTTCATACCAAACGGCATAACTTTACATTGAAACAATCCCTGTGGTGTTACAAAAGCAGACAGGGCCCTTGCCCGCTTTGAAAGAGGAACTTGCCAATAACCTTTCAACAAATCGAATTTGCTAATATATTTGGCCTTCCCCATTCGATCAATACAATCCTCAATTCGAGGTAATGGATAACAATCAGATTTAGATAACTCATTCAACTTACGGTAATCAAAACATAACCTGAAATCACCGTCGGATTTCTTGACCAATACAACATGTGATGACCAAGGACTTTGACTAGGTTCAATTAGGTCATGTTTTAGCAAATAATCCACTTCCTTTGCTACAACCTCATTTTTGAAGGGATTCAACCTGTAAGGAGATTGTTTCACAGGATTGGCGCTACCTACCTCTACATTATGTTCAAGAACCGAAGTCCTACCCGGTACATCCGAAAATAATTCTTTGTAATTAGATACTAAATTTTTCAAAGACCTTTGTTCTTCCTTACCTATATGTGAAATTACTCCCGAAAATTTTTCCAAAGACTTTCTATTATCCGACCGCCATTCACATCCATTAAAACAATTATCATCAATACCCTCCCCCTCTGAAAAAGAAAAATGGTTATTGTTCTCAGAATCTACCGTGTTCCCAATAGTTGCCACAGGAATGACTTTTTCCCGTTCCATATAAGCTTTCAACATATTTACATGACACAGTTGAAAAGGTTTCCTTCTTTGAGGTGTCTCCACTAAATAGTTAACTTCACTTACTTTTTTCAAAATTTTCCAAGGACCTGAAAAAGAAGCTTTCAATGGATTCCCTGGGAAGGGTAACAAAACCAATACTTTATCGCCTACCGCAAAGTCGCGTGCCTTGGACCTCCTATCAAAGAAAAACTTCATTCTTTTTTGGCTACATAATAAGTTTTCACCCGCAAATTTCCAAGCCTTGGTTAATTTATCGCCTAGATTAGACACATAATCCAATAAATTAACCTCAGGGACGTCTCCCTCCCAAGACTCACGAACCACATCAAGAGGACCTCGAACACAATGACCAAACACAAGGCTGAAAGGCGAAAAACCTAAAGACTGACTTGGGACAGAACGAAAAGCGAACAACAAATAAGGTAATTCCTTATCCCATTCAGAACCATTAATCAAACAATATTTCTTTACCATGGATTTCAGGGTCTGATGAAATCTCTCCAGAGCTCCCTGGCTTTCCGGATGATATGGAGAAGAGGTCACATGTTTTATATTTAACTCTGCCATTTTATCTCTGAAATACCTGCTAACAAAATTAGAACCACAATCCGATTGAATAATCTTAGGCATCCCAAACCTGGTAAAAAAGTCAATTAGTACATCTACAATTTTAACACTTTTTATTGTACGTAGTGGTATTGCCTCGGGATATCGAGACATCCTATCCATGATTGTCAAAATATACTCATTACCACTACGCGTCTTCGGTAATGGTCCAACCACATCAATAATGACTTCCTTAAAAGGTTCGGAAACTACAGGAATAGGACATAGAGGCGATTTTGGAATCCGCTGATTGGGTTTACCGACCCTCTGGCACACATCACAACTATTGACAAACTTCTTTACATCTGCCTTCAACTTCGGCCAATAATAATTCCCTAACAATTTGCAAGAAGTTTTATGAATTCCAAAATGGCCGGCCAGACCACTTTCGTGCGCCAATGACATTAACTCCTTCCTGTAACCAAAAGGAACCATTATCTGTTTCACAATTTCATAATCAACATTATCCACCCCCATAGGCCTACTCAACCTATATAAAATATTATTAAATATCTTAAATTTGGGACCAGTCATATCAGACACCTCCCCTGACTCGATAGGGAGTTCCCGAAACTCCTTTTTCTGGGCTTTGATTAGCTCTTCAGTGGTCCAATTTACCTTGTCCGTTAACATTCCAAGATCTACAGCTAGGCTATCACTACGATCTAAACTACTTAAATCTACATCAATTGTTGACTCTGCAGCGTCAACAATTCTAGCTCTAGAACGAGTAACGGCTGCTACTTCACTATCAGGGTTTATCAATATCGGACAATTATTATTCTTCATAGCCACATCATTCCCTAACACATCAACCTCCTTAACCGGGAATTTATCAACTATGGCCAATTTCAAATCTCCTGCAAAGGAAGGGCAGATTAAATTAAAATTTTCAATAGCATATGACTTTACGGAATCAGGAAAACCAGCCAATAACACAAATTCCCCACTTTTGGGTACAAAATTACAAGGTAATGCCTCCCTTAGTATCAAAGACTGAGCTGCACCGGTATCACGCAAAATACGCACTCGTCTTTTCTCGGACGAATTGGCGAAGGAGACACTACCGAAGGACAAATATCTGTCAAAACAACCAGGTAGTCATTGATCAGCGGATGTTGTTGGGGTAGGTTTTCTCTCTCTCTCTCTCTTCCCCGCCCATCACTGGCCTAACATTAGCATTTTGAGATTTTCTAAACGCATAACACATACTCTTTACGTGCCCCTTCTTATTGCAAAAGAAGCAAGTCAATGTTTTCAATTTCTCTGGATTGTATATATTTGGCCTATTGCCTCTGTTAGGAGAAAAATTATTATTAGCATTACCCTGATTATTATTACTTCCCTGATTATTTCTACTAAATACCTTAGCATTATTATTAGGATTAGCATTATTATTCCTACCCATCTTAACCCAACCAGAATTCACCTTTGTCGTTACTCCCCCTAACTCACTCTTATGAGACAAGCAATATTCGTCACTAGCGATGGCTACCTCCTGAACAGTCTCGAGTTTTAACTCTTCGAGGTGGACCTTCAGCTTATCCGGGACACACCTCTTAAACTCCTCCACCAACATTAACTCCTTCAATTTCTCAAAATCTCCCACCTCCTTGGACTTAAACCAATCGCTAGCATACCGTTCCTTCGCCCTGGCAAATTCAACAAAAGTTTGTTCCCTACATTTTTCTAAGTCTCGGAAGCGTTGCCTATAAGCTTCAGGGACTAACTCATAGGCCTTCAAGACAATAGCCTTCACACTCTCATAATCTGCTGATAGATCCTCCTCCAGCGTTACATATACCCTCTGAGCTCTTCCAACCAATTTACTTTGTATAAGAGTGGTCCAATACTCTTGGGGCCACTCCAACCTTGCAGCAATCCTCTCAAACGATACAAAAAATTCTGCTACATTATTTTCTTCAAATTTAGGTACAAATTTGAGAGCCTGCGATAAATTGATAGCAGGAGTTACTAACCTATTTGGGGAATGGACGGGGGAAAAAGAACCTGGGTTTCTCATGGCAATCTCATGCTGCCTCTCTCTTTCTCTTTCCCCTGCCTTAAACTTTTCCATTTCAAATTCCATTTGTCTCAGGACAATCTGCTTATCCAAAATTTCTATAGACACTACTTCATCCGGTTTCACCTCTTGTTCCCCACCTGTCTTTACAGTTTTAACATAATCATAAATGAGCAATAGCAATACACCCTTTCTTATGGACACATCATATTCCAATTCAAAATGTTCTGCTACAATTTCCAAGTCTTCCCTATTTAACTCTGCCAACCTCTCTTGCCATCCCTCTCCTCCAAGGAGTTCTAGTACGTTAACAACCATGATTACTTATTCAAACAAAATACTAAATTTGCACAAAACAACACCGAGGAAGTGAAAATACACTGCCTGAAAAATTTCCCCAAGAATTAACTTTGCACAAACACTGGTGAATACTCAGGAACGAAATATCCTGCCACGGTCGCCACTTGTGATGGATGGCTGGCTTTGACCACCACACAAAACACTACACTTTTCAAATAGTATTCACCATCATACAGTACTAAATCCACTGAAGGTGGAATAGTAACCAAAACATCAATACGAGTGCAAAGTCAACTCAAGGGGACAAAGAAAATACCACCAAAATTTCCTTAATTTTAATACATAATAACTAGACAGAAATAACACCTGAACCACAATAATACATTAATAAATGATACACACTCAATCTTAACTCCCTGTAAAAGAAAACAATTATACAATTACGGAAAGGTCATCAACACATGCATACTAAATGGAGAGAGGGTCCAGAAAGGAGAAGGCCAACGAAAAGTGAGAACAACCTAACAAATACAAACTAAATATCCCTATCTAGTGGACGATGGCTGGTTTGATTGAAAGGCTTTCACAAGCTCCAGTAATGACGTCAGCTCACAGGTCGTGATCGCGATACTTAAATAGGCATAAATATTATTACCTTGGGACAGAGAGGTCCCCTTGGCTTTTACTGAACCAAGGGCAGTGCACAAAATGTTAAGATGATCTGGGTCCTTGCTGCAGAGAAAGGATATCCAAAAAGCTAAATAGCTTCACACTGTAGCTCTGTAATGGCGAGGAGTAAATATAATCCAGTAGCAAATGTCGTGCCCTTCAATGTTGGAGGCTCAGAAACACACTAAGGAACCATCCTCAAAAAAAGCCCCTCCAAAACTCCGTTCACGCAGGAGCGCAGCCACGTAATCCACACCACTTGAAAATATAAAACAGCCGTTAGTCCATTATAAACACTAACATAACCACCAGTGAAAAGACAAACTATCAAAAAAAAAAAGTAAACAATAAGTCTACAGTATAATAAACCTTATACATCTATAAAAACTTAAATAATTTAGAAAAATTAAAGCAATAATGTTACAATATATATATATATATATATATATATATATATATATATATATATATATATATATATATATATATGTATATATATATATATATCCTTCCAGAAGATTACATACTATAGAAACATATGCTGTGGTGGCCTATTGGAAGCGTCCCTGTCGGGCGCTTGCCAGACTGTGGTTCGAGTCTTGCATAAACTCTCTAGTTCCTTTATATATATTTATATATATAAACATATATAATAAATTCAGCCCTAGGGCCAAGGAGGCTATTCGTTGTCATGATGCAACTGGGGGAAGACTGTTCTAATTATGTTTTTAATATAATAGATATTCCAGTCCTATCATGACAGTTTATGATACACATTAAACGCACGAAAAAAATGAAAATAAATTGAGTTTTTAGTAGAGATGAAAATTGAAGGATAATATGAAGGATATCAGGATATCCTACGAGTCTCAGGATCGTTTTCTGCGTCAGCAAACGAGGAATTAACCATCCATGCCTCGGAGTTAGGGGGGAAAAAGATAAGATCCTAGCCATCAAAGGAGTTGTAGGATAAAATCTTGACATTTCAAACAGTTCCCCAGATTGAGGTTAGTAGGCGCGGCGTATCCTTTCAACAAAGAATAAAGGAAAAAGTCACAGGAAACTTGGAGGTTAAGTGAAATTAACTGGAGTTACTTTAATTTTCATATCCTGTATTTGGCTATTATTATTGTTATTATTATTATTATTTTATTATTATTATTATTATTATTATTATTATTATTATTATTATTTCTATTGTTATTATTATTGATATTATTATTATTATCATTATCATTATTATTATTATCATTATTATAATAATTATTGTTATTAATTTTATCATTATTATTATTATTATTATTATTTTTATTATTATTATTTAAACTACAACCCAAGTTGGAAAACCAGAATGTTATATGCCCAAGACCTGCAACAAGGAAAAATAACCCACCGAGGAAAGGAAATAAGGAAATAAATAAACGCTCTAAGAAATAATGAACTATTTAAATAAAATACATATAAACGACATTGGTCAACAGTTCCAATCTGGAAAAAAAGCCCAGTGAGAAAAGGAAATCAGGAAAAATTAAGGAAAAATTAACTATTTAAATAAAATATATATGAACGACATTGGTCAACAGTACCATTCTGGGAAAAAAAGTCCACTGAGAAAAGGAAATCAGGAAAAATGAAGGAAAAATTAACTATTTAAATAAAATATATATAAACGACATTGGTCAACAGTACCATTCTGGGAAAAAAAGTCCACTGAGAAAAGGAAATCAGGAAAAATGAAGGAAAAATGAACTATTTAAATAAAATGTATATAAACGACATTGGTCAACAGTTCCAATCTGGAAAAAAAAGCCCAGTGAGAAAAGGAAATCAGGAAAAATTAAGGAAAAATTAACTATTTAAATAAAATATATATAAACGACATTGGTCAACAGTACCATTCTGGGAAAAAAAAAGTCCACTGAGAAAAGGAAATCAGGAAAAATGAAGGAAAAATGAACTATTTAAATAAAATGTATATAAACGACATTGGTCAACAGTTCCAATCTGGAAAAAAAGCCCAGTGAGAAAAGGAAATCAGGAAAAATGAAGGAAAAATGAACTATTTAAATAAAATATATATAAACGACATTGGTCAACAGTACCATTCTGGGAAGAAAAGCCCACTGAGAAAAGTAAATCAGGAAAAATGAAGGAAAAATGAACTATTTAAATAAAATGTATATAAACGACATTGGTCAACAGTACCATTCTATGAAAAAAAGTCCACTGAGAAAAGGAAATCAGGAAAAGTGAAGGAAAAAAGAACTATTTAAATAAAATGTATACAAATGACATTAGTCAAAAGTACCAAATTCTGCGGCTGTATATTTCCATGAATAATCCCATTCACCCAAAACAAATCTCTTCCTTTGATGACTTCAATCTATTTCTTCTTTGATGATCCCAATCTTTCCCCTCCACTGAGGGTCTGGGTCTCCTTCCAGGGCTCCCTAATGGCCTGGAATTCAGTTTGCTTTCGGAGTTTCAACCTTCATTAACGACGATGGAATGGAAGCAAAATCATACTGAAAGAGTCGGCGGAAGTCATTAGTCATGCGGGTAAGAATAACTTTGTCAAATCTTTGGAAGGGAAGATGGGAGAGAGAGAAGAAGAAGAATAGGAGAAGGTGAAGCCCTTCCTATTACTTCAGGGGAGAGAGAGAGAAGAAGGAGAATAGGAGAAGGCGAATCCCTTCCTATCACTTCAGGGGAGAGAGAGAGAAGAAGAAGAATAGAAGGTGAATCCCTTCCTATTACTTCAGGGGAGAGAGAGAGAGAGAGAGAGAGAGAGAGAGAGAGAGAGAGAGAGAGAGAGATGGGAAAAAAGAAGAATGCAAGATTGCAAATCTCTTAACATTGCTTCAGGAGAGAGAGAGAGAGAGAGAGAGAGAGAGAGAGAGAGAGAGAGAGAGAGAGAGAGAGAGAGAGAATCTCTTCTAATTACTTCAGGAGAGAGAGAGAGAGAGAGAGAGAGAGAGAGAGAGAGAGAGAGAGAGAGAGAGAGAATCTCTTCTAATTACTTCAGGAGAGAGAGAGAGAGAGAGAGAGAGAGAGAGAGAGAGAGAGAGAGAGAGAGAGAGAGTGAATCTCTACTAATTACTTCAGGAGAGAGAGAGAGAGAGAGAGAGAGAGAGAGAGAGAGAGAGAGAGAGAGAGAGATTGCAAATCCCTTCCCATTACTTCAGGAGAGAGAGAGAGAGAGAGAGAGAGAGAGAGAGAGAGAGAGAGAGAGAGAGAGAGAGAGAGAGAGAGAGAGAGAGAGAGAATATTTACATAAACCTCCGTTTATTTTGCTGCACTTATTCGATGAAATCATCAAATATTCTCTATTAGAAAATGCGAAAGGAAATTCCTTTTACAAAGTTTAAATTCCTAATACGTATCAGGACCTCTTCCTCTTTTCCCTTCCGTTATCCCTACATTAAGGGGTCGGTTGCCTGATTCTTCCTCTCCAATGCCTTCGAGCAAAGGCATCCTCTTCCTCCAAACCTCTTCTCTTCATATCATCCTTCATCTTGCCTCGCTATCTAATTCTCTGCCTCCCTCTCGATCTTCTCGCCCTTAGGGCTCGGCCAGACCAAGCGCGGCTAGCGGCGAGGTTAGTGGCAAGAGGTTATGGCGGCAAATTGAAACCTTAGGTATCTTATGTAGGTGGCCAGATAGGAGGCGCGAGGCTTTGCCGCCATAACCTCTTGCCGCTAACCTCGCCGCTAGCCGCACTTGGTCTGGCCGGGCCCTTAGATGTTCCTTCCAAGTGCCCCCCTCCCCCCATTCCATTCTCAATACATGTCTAAACCATCTATGTAATCTTTACTACTCATGCGACTCTTCTTATTTCATCATTTTACAATCTTTCAAATATTGATATTCCCATAATCCACACATGTCCAAACCATCTCATTCGTGACACTCTTATCATCTCTGTAACCTTTACTACTCATGCGACTCCTCTTATTTCATCATTTTCCAATCTTTCAAGTAGTGATATTCTCATAATCCACCTTAGTATTCTTATCTCTGTTCTCTCAAGCTTTGCTTCATTTTTTCCACTTAAGCCTGATTTTCTGATCCATATATTAACACTGGTCGTATTATTGATCTTGGCATTTATCTTCATTGACATTTTTTTAACACATGCCAGTCCTACT
>NC_090753.1:71544535-71590272 GCF_036898095.1 Palaemon carinicauda
CCTCTTTAGAGAGATTCCTTTTTCCTTCCTCTGGTGATAAAGGGAATATCAGAATTTTTCCTCTTTTTCCTCTTTTTTACCCCTTTTCCTCTTTAGAGAGATTCCTTTTTCCTTCCTCTGGTGATAAAGGGAATATCAGAATTTTTACTCTTTTTCCTCTTTTTACCCCTTTTCCTCTTTAGAGAGATTCCTTTTTCCTTCCTCTGGTGATAAAGGGAATATCAGAATTTTTACTCTTTTTTCCTCTTTTTACCCCTTTTCCTCTTTAGAGAGATTCCTTTTTCCTTCCTCTGGTGATAAAGGGAATATCAGAATTTTTACTCTTTTTCCTCTTTTTACCCCTTTTCCTCTTTAGAGAGAATCTTTTTTCTTCCTCTGGTGATAAAGGGAATATCAGAATTTTTACTCTTTTTCCTCTTTTTACCCCTTTTCCTCTTTAGAGAGAATCTTTTTTCTTCCTCTGGTGATAAAGGGAATATCAGAATTTTTTACTCTTTTTCCTCTTTTTTACCCCTTTTCCTCTTTAGAGAGAATCTTTTTTCTTCCTCTGGTGATAAAGGGAATATCAGAATTTTTACTCTTTTTCCCCTTTTTACCCCTTTTCCTCTTTAGAGAGAATCTTTTTTCTTCCTCTGGTGATAAAGGGAATATCAGAATTTTTACTCTTTTTCCTCTTTTTACCCCTTTTCCTCTTTAGAGAGAATCTTTTTTCTTCCTCTGGTGATAAAGGAAATATCAGAATTTTTACTCTTTTTCCTCTTTTTACCCCTTTTCCTCTTTAAAGAGATTCCTTTTTCCTTCCTCTGGTGATAAAGGGAATATCAGAATTTTTACTCTTTTTCCTCTTTTTACCCCTTTTCCTCTTTAAAGAGATTCCTTTTTCCTTCCTCTGGTGATAAAGGGAATATCAGAATTTTTACTCTTTTTCCTCTTTTTACCCCTTTTCCTCTTTAGAGAGAATCTTTTTTTCTTCCTCTGGTGATAAAGGGAATATCAGAATTTTTACTCTTTTTCCTCTTTTTACCCCTTTTCCTCTTTAGAGAGAATCTTTTTTCTTCCTCTGGTGATAAAGGGAATATCAGAATTTTTACTCTTTTTCCTCTTTTTACCCCTTTTCCTCTTTAGAGAGAATCTTTTTTCTTCCTCTGGTGATAAAGGGAATATCAGAATTTTTTACTCTTTTTCCTCTTTTTACCCCTTTTCCTCTTTAGAGAGATTCCTTTTACCTTCCTCTGGTGATAAAGGGAATATCAGAATTTTTACTCTTTTTCCTCTTTTTACCCCTTTTCCTCTTTAAAGAGATTCCTTTTTCCTTCCTCTGGTGATAAAGGGAATATCAGAATTTTTACTCTTTTTCCTCTTTTTACCCCTTTTCCTCTTTAAAGAGATTCCTTTTTTCCTTCCTCTGGTGATAAAGGGAATATCAGAATTTTTACTCTTTTTTCCTCTTTTTACCCCTTTTCCTCTTTAGAGAGATTCCTTTTTTCTTCCTCTGGTGATAAAGGGAGTATCAGAATTTTTACTCTTTTTCCTCTTTTTTACCCCTTTTCCTCTTTAGAGAGATTCCTTTTTTCTTCCTCTGGTGATAAAGGGAATATCAGAATTTTTACTCTTTTTCCTCTTTTTACCCCTTTTCTTCTTTAGAGAGATTCCTTTTTCCTTCCTCTGGTGATAAAGGGAATATCAGAATTTTTACTCTTTTTCCTCTTTTTACCCCTTTTCGTCTTTACAGAGATTCCTTTTTCCTTCCTCTGGTGATAAAGGGAATATCAGAATTTTTACTCTTTTTCCTCTTTTTACCCCTTTTCGTCTTTACAGAGATTCCTTTTTCCTTCCTCTGGTGATAAAGGGAATATCAGAATTTTTACTCTTTTTCCTCTTTTTACCCCTTTTCCTCTTTAAAGAGATTCCTTTTTCCTTCCTCTGGTGATAAAGGGAATATCAGAATTTTTACTCTTTTTCCTCTTTTTACCCCTTTTCCTCTTTAGAGAGAATCTTTTTTCTTCCTCTGGTGATAAAGGGAATATCAGAATTTTTACTCTTTTTCCTCTTTTTACCCCTTTTCCTCTTTAGAGAGATTCCTTTTTCCTTCCTCTGGTGATAAAGGAAATATCAGAATTTCTTGTGGATGTATTATCCAAGGGGTAAACATTACCAGAAGTTGATGAGGGGGAGTATTAAATAAAATACAAAACAATTAAAATATATAACAAATAGAGACACGTTTCTTGGGTTCCTACTACTATTAATCTGACTCGGAGAGAGAGAGAGAGAGAGAGAGAGAGAGAGAGAGACCCCAAAAAGCATAAGTATTAAAATCCACATTCCCAAATGAGAGAGAGAGAGAGAGAGAGAGAGAGAGAGAGAGAGAGAGAGAGTGTGAGTACCAAAATGTATAAGTATTAAAATCCACATTCCAAATGAGAGAGAGAGAGAGAGAGAGAGAGAGAGAGAGAGTACTAAAAATTATAAGTATTAAAATTCACATTCCAAATGAGAGAGAGAGAAAGAGAGTACCAAAAAGTATTATTAAAACCCACATTCCAAATGAGAGAGAGAGAGAGAGAGAGAGAGAGAGAGAGAGAGAGAGGCCCTTGACTTTAAGAGCCTCCTCAACTTGAGCCTTTAAATTCACGATTGAATAAAATGTCTATATAAATCTTCATTATATGATTTAGTTTATCATCCTAATGAATGGGAGACCTATGATCCGTTCATTAAACTATTGCTATTCAAATAACTTAATTAGCTAAATAGGGGGTGGGGGGGTGGGGGGGGGGGGGCTTTGTACACACCGGGAATGAGAACGTGGAGAGATGAGATATGCAAACTACCAAAGGTAATTTCCCTTTGAATAAACTTAATACGTCTGATAAAAAAATCCAATACATCAAGAAGAAAGAGAAGGATACAAAATATTCTCTCTCTCTCTCTCTCTCTCTCTCTCTCTCTCTCTCTCTCTCTCTCTTTTAATCGTTCAAAAGAGAGAGAGAGAGAGAGAGAGAGAGAGAGATAGAGAGAGAGAGAGAGAGAGAGAGAGAGAGAGAGAGAGAGGATGAACTTCCAATCAAATTTTGGCTAGGTTTAGATCATCCTCTCTCTCTCTCTCTCTCTCTCTCTCTCTCTCTCTCTCTCTTGGATTAAAGTGTTTCCCGTTCAGATTTAATTTCATCTATTTTACATATTCATATTTATAATTGCCTTCGTAAAATTATAACTGGTCTCATTTGTGTTACCTCTTAGTTTAGACTGACATAAATGTGCATACTCTGTTCAAGGGTTTATGATAATGATTTGATACAGAGGTTAATTCTTTTCAAAATTCAATTCCTTAGAAGACGCATTGAGAAAAACGCAAGTAGTCATTTGTCTACCTAAAGTAATAACTGCTCGCTCATACAAACCTATTTCGAGATTCCATACAGCGGGCACTGAGACGACGTTCCCCTTGGAATACTGAAAAAGCCCTTAGGAGTCTGGTGCATGCAGCAGTGGGTCAGAGTAAGGACTACCTGTGCCTATCTGTAGGTCTTGGTAGTGACTAGGTGTCCTCATTACCTCCGCCAACGAAGTTGGAAGGAGGTTATGTTTTCGCCCTTTGTTAGTCCTGTGTGTCTATCTGTTTGTTTGTGAACAGGTTCCTGACCACAAAATTACTCGTAGATTACTGAAACTCTCAGGGATGAATTGTCATGCTAAGACGTGGAAGTGATTCAATTTTAGAAAAGTCCTAGGTCAAAGTTCAAGGTCAAGGTCGAGCAAAAGGTCGAGCGAATTAACCCTAACCTTAACCCCAAGTTCGCACATGGTTGTCACACAGACTTCAAATACATCTACGGTCTAAATTGATTCTGAGAAAGGCAAGCTGGCTCCGGGAAATAAGCTGCCATGGCGGAGGTCTGCAATCTCAGAGTGCTTTTCTAGTTGATGAATGTAATAATTATTATTATTATTATTATTATTATCATTATTATCCTTATCATTATCATTATTATTACTATTATTATTATTATTACTTACTAAGCTACACCCTTAGTTGGCAATGCAAGATGCTATAAGCCCAGGGGCTCCAACAGGGAAAATACCCCAGTGAAGATAGGAAACAATAAATATCTCCTATATAAACTATAAAAACTCCAACTAAACAAGAGGAAGAGAAACAAAACAGAACAGCGTGCCCGAATGTACCCTCAAGCAAGAGAACTCTAAACCAAGGCAGCGGAAGACCATGGTACAGAGGCTATGGCACTACCCAAGACTAGAGAACAATGGTTTGATTTTTGGAGTGTCCTTCTCCTAGAAGAGCTGCTTACCATAGCTAGAGAGTCTCTCCTACCCTAACCAAGAGGAAAGTAGCCACTGAATAATTACAGTGCAGTAGTTAACCACTTGAAAGAAGAATTGTTTGGTAATCTCAGTGTTGTCAAGTGTATGAGAACAGAGGAGAATCTGTAAAGAATAGGCCAGACTATTCGGTGTAGATGTGGGCAAAGGGAAAGAACCGTAACCAGAGAGAATGTAATGAAGATAAAATAATGAAAGCAAATCAGTAAACCAATCCCTCGTCCGTCACTGAATTGTAATAAAATAAGTAATTTATCAAATGCATTATATCATTTCACGGCAACTCATCACCATCAACCACAAAAGCGAATCTGTCGTTATGAATAAATCAGTTTGTCACGGCCACTTTTGGCGATAGATGTCAGTTTGTCCGACTAATATTTATTGGAAAAGGTTTAATGATGTTTCAATGGTGTACCGATGGCGGGGTAGACGAGCAGCTTCAATTGATTATTCAGCTTCAAATTAAATTGATTATTCATCTTCAAATTTAATTGATTCTTCCTTTTCATAGTAAATTTATTCTTCATCTTCAAATTAAATTGATTCTTCATTTTTAAATTAAATTGATTATTCATTTTCAAATTAAATTGTTTTCTTCCTTTTTAAATTAAATTGATTATTCATCTTCAAATTAAATTGATTCTTCATCTTTAAATTAAATTGATTATTAATCTTCAAATTTTATTGATTCTTCCTTTTCAAAGTAAATTTATTCTTCAACTTTAAATTAAATTGATTATTCATCTTCAAATTAAATTGATTATTCATCTTCAAATTAAATTGATTCTTCATTTTTAAATTATATTGATAATTCATCTTCAAATTTAATTGATTCTTCCTTTTCATAGTAAATTTATTCTTCATCTTAAAATTAAATTGATTCTTCATTTTTAAATTATATTGATTAATTATTCATCTTCAAATTTAATTGATTCTTCCTTTTCAAATTAAATTGATTCTTCATCTTCGAATTAAATTGATTCTTCATTTTTAAATTATATTGATTATTCATCTTCAAATTAAATTGATAATTCATCTTCAAATTAAGTTGATTATTCAAATTCAAATTACATTGATTATTCATCTTTAAATTAAATTGATTCTTCATCTTTAAATTAAATTGATTATTCATCTTCAAATTAAATTGATTCTTCATCTTTAAATTAAATTGATTATTAATCTTCAAATTGAATTGATTCTTCATTTTTAAATTATATTGATTATTCATCTTCAAATTAAATTGATTATTCATCTTCAGATTAAATTGATTCTTCCTTTTCAAATTAAATTGATTATTCATCTTCAAATTAAATTGATTATTCATCTTCAAATTCAATTGATTATTCATCTTCAAATTAAATTGATTCTTCATTTTTAAATTATATTGATTCTTCATATTCAAATTAAATTGATTATTCATATTCAAATTAAATTGATTATTCATCTTCAAATTAAATTGATTCTTCATCTTCAAATTAAATTGATTCTTCATCTTTAAATTAAATTGATTATTAATTTTCAAATGAAATTGATAATTCATCTTCAAATTAAGTTGATTATTCAAATTCAAATTACATTGATTCTTCATCTTCGAATTAAATAGATTATTCATCTTCAGATTACATTGATTATTTATCCTCAAATTAAATTGATTCTTCATTTTTAAATTAAATTGATTATTCATCCTCAAATTAAATTTGATTATTCATCTTTAAATTAAATTGATTATTCATCTTCAAATTAAATGGATTCTTCATTTTTAAATTAAATTGATCATTCATCTTCAAATTCAATTGATTAATTATCTCCAATTTAAATTGGTTTATCTTCAAATAAAAGTGATTGGTCATCTTCAAATTAAATTGATTATTCATCTTCAAATTAAGCTGATTATTCATCTTCGAATTAAATTGATTATTCATCTTCAAATTAAATTGATTCTTCATCTTTAAATCAAACTGATTATTCATCTTCAAATTAAATTGATTCTTCATTTTTAAATTAAATTGATTATTCGTCTTTAAATTAAATTGATTCTTCATTTTTAAATTAAATTGATTATTCGTCTTTAAATTAAATTGATTATTCATCTTCAAATTAAATTGATTATTCGTCTTTAAATTAAATTGATTATTCATCTTCAAATTAAATTGATTATTCGTCTTTAAATTAAATTGATTATTCATCTTCAAATTAAATTGATTCTTCATCTTCAAATTATATTGATTCCTCATCTTCAAATTATGTAGTTTACACTATATTGATTCTTCATCTTCAAATTAAATTGATTCTTCATCTTGGAATTAAATTGATTATTCATCTTCAAATTAAATTGATTATTCATCTTCAAATTAAATTGATTATTCATCTTCAAATAAAATCAATTCTTCATCTTCAAATTAAATTGATTCTTCATCTTCTAATTAAATTGATTCTTCATCTTCTAATTAAATTGATTCTTCATTTCCAAATTAAGCTGATTATTCATCTTCGAATTAAATTGATTCTTCATCTTCAAATTCAATTGATTCTTCATCCTGGAATTAAATTGATTATTCATCTTGGAATTAAATTGATTATTCATCTTCAAATTAAACTGATTATTCATCTTCAAATTAAAATGATTATTCATCTTCAAATTAAACTGATTATTCATCTTCAAATTAAATTGATTATTCATCTTCAAATTAAACTGATTATTCATCTTCAAATTAAATTGATTATTCATCTTCAAATTACCGTTAATCAGAAAGATTAAAGGTTTAAAAGATTTAATGGCCGTTCATGAAATTCAGAGGCAAGGAACAGTGACATTCCCCTAGCAAGCAGTGCCTTAGAGGACTGACCATATATGCATATGATCAGCACCCAAGCACCCTCTCCAAACAAGCTAGGACCAAGGAGGGCCAGGCAATGGCTGCTGATGACTCAGCAGGTAGACCTACAGGCTCCCCCAAACATCCGATCCTTAGCTTACAAGGATGGTGAGGTTGCAGCGACCAAAGGCACTAACGAGTTTGAGCGTGAATCAAACCCCAGTCTGGCGTTCACCAGTCAGGGACGTTACCACATCGGCCACCACAACCCACAATAATTCCTTTGGATTCATAATCCTATGATAGTTTCATTTAAATTTATTTCAATATCATTTTATGAAATTATCTTAGTAATATATGTTTTTAAGACGTAATCAAGAAACAGTCCTTTAATAATTTTGTAGTCGTTCTCCAAATACAAAAACTTTAAGATATATATGATTCCATGTTATGAAAGTTTTTAGTTTGCCTCCTCAGGTTGTATATGATAAAAGAGATGGACATTTTTTCATACTATAATATATGTTTATAGCAAATAACCTTATCCCCCCCACAAAAAAAAAAAATAAAAAAAAAAAAAATTAAAAGCTTAAGATAGACACGACTGGCAAAATCTAACTGAGGCCTTTACGTCAATAGGCGTAGGAGGAGATGATGATGATGATAATTTTCTATACCCACTAATAATTAAGGGAAAACTTAAGAGGTTAACTCTCTTTTATCCGGATCACGTCCCAGCTCAATTTCGAACTATAAACCTTTTGTTTTAGCAATCCATTGTTTCACTATAGTCGCCGCAGACATTCTGGGCAAAATAAGCCCCACCCCCTGATGACGTCATAGCCAATCATGTTGTCACCCAAGTTAACAGTAAAATAAGCCCCACCCCTTGATGACGTCATAGTCAATCATGTTGTCTCCTGCGTTAGCACCGACCACAACACATCTTAAACTGATTATATCATTATTATTATCATTATTATTATTATTTGCTAAGCTACAACCCTAGTTGGAAAAGCAGGATGCTATAACCCCAAGGGCTCCAACAGGGAAAAATACCCCAGTGAAGAAAGGAAATAAGGAAATTAACTACTAGAATTGTTCAAGAATGACATTAAAATAAAGCTTTCACATATAAACTATGCAAACTTCAAAATAATAAGAGGAAGAGGAATACGATAGAATAGTGTGGCCGAGTGTACCCTTAAGCAAGAGATTATTGTAATTTGAAATTTGTGAAGGGGTGCATTGTGCTTGGGTATGACGTCATCAGGAGGCGGGGGCTTATTTTACCCGGAATCTTTACGGAGACTACAAAATATTGAAATCCATTCATAAGACTCTGCTGTTAGGAGTTAGGACTATCATATTAGTATAGAAAATAAGCTCCAGTATTAGTAGTAGTAGTAGTAGTAGTAGTAGTTGTTCCACCCGTGTGTCACACGATCGTACATAGTAACGACATTTCTCTTTTTTGTATATATTATCCTTTGCATCTTTGTTCTCCCCTCGCACTGATAGCAACTTGCATCAACCTGTCTGAGTATTCCTCATTGTTAACTGTTAACAGAACCGGTTGCCGGTTGGACAAGAAATAGCATGTTGTATTTTGTGACCTTCTTGCCGTGACCTGGTGTGCATATATACTTTATGTGTCTGTAATAAAGTATATATACAAGCTAGGTCCCGGCAAGAAGGTCACAAAATACAACATGCTATTTCTTGTCCAACCGGCAACCGGTTCTGTTAACAGTTAACAATGAAGTGGACAGATAGGTTAACACAAGTTGCTGTCAGTGCGAGGGGAGAGCGAAGATACAAAGGAAAATAAATACAAAAAGATAACTGTCGTTACTATGTACGATCGTGTGACACACGGGTGATACAACAACAACTACTACTACTACTACTACTACTACTACTACTACTACTACTACTACTACTACTACTTCTATTACTGGAGCTTATTTCTATACTAATATGATAGTCCTAACTCCTAAGAGCAGAGTCTTATGAATTAATTTCAATAGTTTGTAGTTGCCGCTAAGATTGCGGGCAAAATAAGCCCCGCCTCCTGATGACGTCATATCCAATTGCAATACACTTCCTTACACACAGGTGGTACATAGTAGTAGTAGTAGTAGTAGTATTTTTAGCTGTATTATTATTCACAATATCAGATTATAACTTTAATACACTCTCCTGTATGACAGAGAAAGAGGAACCATCACGTTTTCTGTGTATGACCACCTTCGCTGTTGAAGCCAACGAACAAGAACAAAAATTCATTGTCAAATGAAATAAAATCCAATCGAATAAATAGTCAAATTCGAATTGAAATTAAAAGGGGCCATTTTTCAGGGCTGATCTGGCTTGCAAAAACCATTCGTTGGCTGATCCACTTGTTATTGGAAACGGTAATGGGAAAATAATTCTTGATATTGCTCGACTCCGCTCAAAATAGTGTCATAACCTTTATCCAGGATAATAAACTACAATGAATTCATCGTCGTAAATCACTGGAAAAAAAAACATAAATTTCTGATTTGTATTGATATCTAATAGTGCTCTTTTATTTGATTCTGTATATAATTATTATATCTATTATTAATGCTATTAATGGTCATAATAATGATAACATAATCAATATATTATTTGCAGCAAGAGTTTACTAAACCATAACAATCTAAAGAGAAAAAGTCATAATTATTATTATTATCATTATCATTACTAGCCAAGCTACAACCCTGGTTGGAAAAGCATGATGCTATAAGCCCAAGGGCTCCAACAGGGAAAAATAGCCCAGTGAGGAAAAGAAATAAGGAAATAAATAAATGAGAAAAAAACTACCAATAAATCATTCTCAAGACAGTAAAAAAACATCAAAACAGATATGTCATATTCAAACTATAAAAAGACTTATGTCGGCATGTTCAACATAAAAACATTTGCTGCAACTTTGAAGTTTTAAAGTTTTACTGATTCAACTACCCGATTAGGAAGATAATTCCACAAATTGGTCACAGCTGGAATACTGTGTAGTATTGAGCCTCATGATGGAGAAGGACTGACTATTAGAATTAACTGCCTGCCTAGTATTACGAACAGGATAGAATTGTCCAGGGAGATCTGAATGTAAGGATGGTCAGAATTATGAAAAACTTTATGCAACATGCATAATGAACTAATTGAACGACGATGCCAGAGATTAATATCTAGATCACGAATAAGAAATTTAATAGACCGTAAGTTTCTGTCTAACAAATTAAAATGAGAATCAGCAGCTGAAGACCAGACAGGAAAACAATGCTCAATACAAGGTAGAATGAAAGAATTAAAACACAAGGTAGAATGAAAGAATTAAAACACTTCTTCAGAATAGATTGATCACCGAAAATCTCGTAAGACTTTATCAATGAGCCATTTTTTTGTGCAATTGAAGAAGACAGACCTAATGTGTTTCTCAAAAGTAAATTTGCTGTCGAGAATCACACCTAATATTTTAAGTCATACAAATTTAAAGAAACATTATCAATACTGATATCCGGATGTTGAGGAGCCACCGTCCTTGACCTACTTACAATCATACTTTGAGTTTTGTTAGGATTCAATTTCATACCCCATAATTTACACCATGCACTCATTTCAGCTAGATCTTTATTAAAGGATTCAGGAGATGGCATGATTGCAAAGAGAGTAGCATCATCTGCATATGCAACAATCTTGTTTTCTAAGCCAAACCACATGTAATATGTATATATTATGAAAAATAATGGGCTAAGAACACTAACCTGTGGAACACCAGATATAAAATTCCTGTACTCAATATGGTGCCCATCAACAAGAACTCTTTGAGATCTATTACTTAAAAACATGATAAAGAACATGTATCTACATATATATGTATGGATACACACACACACATATATATAAATATATATATATATATATATATATATATATATATCCCCGCTATGCTGAGTGGCACTGCCAAACGTATGACTACTCGCTCTCTCCCTTCCCTAGAGAGGGGGTACCCCCAATTAGTGGTTAGGAAAGAAGGAGAGATTGGGAAGGGTTGAGGTTGTGTGCATATTTATATCTAAATATTTATCCGTCTTTATTGACGTTCTTGTTGACGGGTCACGTACACTAGTACAGCATAATATAGTTTGTATATTTGCGATACCTCCGTTACTCTACGTTGGTGTCAAGAGACACTTTAAGTGCATTGTAAAATGCCGTCCGGGGACGAAAATAATGGACGGTGTAAAGTCAAGATGAAAAGGCTGTTGGAAAGAAATATCCTACGAGTTAGGACCTTCCATGTTAGGTCAAAGGACCTCTTAGTACAGAGTATAAAAGTTTGATGGTGTAAAGAGGCTTGATCTAATATCTCTCTCTCTCTCTCTCTCTCTCTCTCTCTCTCCTGAACTGTTTGTTTGAAAGTACACTTCATATATTTACAGGCATGGCCAAAACTGACATGGCCAAAAAGAACTTCTCTCTCTCTCTCTCTCTCTCTCTCTCTCTCTCTATGTAAGGAGGAAATCATTATACAGAAAAGTTTATTTGAAAATAAACTTCATATATTTTCTGACATGGCAATAAAGAACCCCCCCCCCCTCTCTCTCTCTCTCTCTCTCTCTCTCTCTCTCTCTCCCTGGAAAAAACATTATGCTGAAAAGTTTGCTTGAAAATAAACTTCATATATTTTGTGACATGGCAATAAAGAACCTCTCTCTCTCTCTCTCTCTCTCTCTCTCTCTCTCTCTCTCTCAAGAAAAAACTATTATGCTGAAAAGTTTGCTTTAAAATAAACTTCATATATTTTGTGACACGGCAATAAAGAACCTCTCTCTCTCTCTCTCTCTCTCTCTCTCTCTCGCTCTCTCTCTCTCTCAAGAAAAAACTATTATGCAGAAAAGTTTGCTTTAAAATAAACTTCATATATTTTGTGACACGGCAATAAAGAACCTCTCTCTCTCTCTCTCTCTCTCTCTCTCTCTCTCTCTCAAGAAAAAAAACATTATGCTGAAAAGTTTGCTTGAAAATAAACTTCATATATTTTGTGACATGGCAATAAAGAACCCTCTCTCTCTCTCTCTCTCTCTCTCTCTCTCTCTCTCTCTCTCTCTCAAGAAAAAACTATTATGCAGAAAAGTTTGCTTTAAAATAAAATTCATATATTTTGTAACATGGCAATAAAAGACCTCTTCTTATTAAATTGAAAAATATAAAAAAGAGAGAACTTAGAATCTAAGAAATTAGTTATGGCAGGAAAATAGTAAATACTCGAATAAATGAAAACACTTTCCTGATACTATGAAAAACAAAGTTTCTCAAATCCAAACAGAATCAATAACTAAAGATAATTTGGAAGTCAGAAGTACACTTAAAGATCATCAATTGTTCAGAGGCCACTTTCCTCTTGGTAAGGGTAGAAGAGACTCTTTAGCTATGGCAAGCAGGTTTTCTAGGAGAAGGACACTCTAAAATCAAACCATTGTTCTCTAGTCTTGGGTAGTGCCATAGCCTCTGTACCATGGTCTTCCACTGTCTTGGGTTAGTGTTCTCTTGCTTGAGGATACACTCGGGCACACTATTCTATCTTATTCCTCTTACTCTTGTTTTGTTAAAGTTTTTATAGTTTATATAGGAAATATTTATTTTAATTGTTGTTACTGTTCCTAAATATCTTATTTTAATTTGTTAATTAATTCTATTTCCTTGTTTCCTTTCCTCACTGGGTTATTTTTCCTGTTGGGGTCCCTGGGATTGTAGCATCTTGCTTTACCAACTCGGGTCCTACCTTAGCAAGAATAATAATAATAATAATAATAATAATAATAATTAAAAATCCACTCAAACTCTTGATTGAACATCTAAATGAACATCTGAGGGAAGTTCGTAATTAAAAAAAAAACAAAAAAAAAAAACGCTAAAATTTCTGGAATAAATGTTGTATTAAAAAAAAAACGGATAAAGTAAAGGAGTGATATTACGGTCACAAAGTAAGGTAAAATAACGGTCGCCTGTATTTTACTGTAAGACGGCTGAGAACGGTATATTTATTACGGAGAATTTCGCAATAAAAATTACGGGTTTTTTTAACAGTGTAGAAGACCTTAAACTGCTTAAAGGAACACAAGAGTACTTGATGCAATATTTGAGAAGAATCTCCTTTATTATCATTATGATTAGAGAGAGAGAGAGAGAGAGAGAGAGAGAGAGAGAGAGAGAGAGAGAGCAAAACCATTACAGAATTAAAGTCACCGCTGCAAAAAAAAAAAAAAAAAAAAAAAAAGACCCTCAATATCTATAAAACAAAAAATATGCTAAAACATTTTGGCATAAACAAAACACATAAATATCCTTCTCGTAATGAAATTTGGTCTCGCCCGAAATATGCTGAGCTCTTAAATACTTGAAGAATCTCATTAAAAAGGCGCTAAATTTTCCCGCGCTTACGATGCACTCGTATCCGGTGTTGTTTTAAACGATGTCGTAAAACGAGACGATGGTCGTAAGTCTTACTTATTTTTTCCTAATGGATTCCTATTTACGTCGCAAAGTTTTGCATACAGTTTAAAGGTTTAAAGGCCGCTCATGAATGGCAGAGGCAAGGGACAGTGACATTGCCCTATCGAGCAGGACAATGCCCTAGAGACTGACCATATGTGATTAGAGCCCAAGCCCCCTCTCCACCCAAGCTAGGATCAAGGATTATATATACATATAAACCAGTGCCCAAGCCCCCTCTCCACCCAAGCTAGGATCAAGGATTATATATACATATAAACCAGTGCCCAAGCCCCCTCTCCACCCAAGCTAGGATCAAGGATTATATATACATATAAACCAGTGCCCAAGCCCCCTCTCCACCCAAGCTAGGACCAAGGATTATATATACATATAAACCAGTGCCCAAGCCCCCTCTCCACCCAAGCTAGGATCAAGGATTATATATACATATAAACCAGTGCCCAAGCCCCCTCTCCACCCAAGCTAGGACCAAGGATTATATATACATATAAACCAGTGCCCAAGCCCCCTCTCCACCCAAGCTAGGACCAAGGATTATATATACATATAAACCAGTGCCCAAGCCCCCTCTCCACCCAAGCTAGGATCAAGGATTATATATACATATAAACCAGTGCCCAAGCCCCCTCTCCACCCAAGCTAGGACCAAGAAGGGCCAGGCAATGGCTGCTGATGACTCAGTAGATATAGATATGGCTCCCCACATAATTACGTTATTATCTAAAGGTTTAAAGGCCGCTCATGAATGACAGAGGCAAGGGACAGTGACATTGCCCTATCGAACAGGGCATTGCCCTAAAGACTGACTATATATACATATGATCAGCGCCCAAGGCCCTTCTCCACACAAGCTAGGACCAAGGAAGGCCAGGCAATGGATGCAGATGACTCAGCACATAGACCTATAGGCTCCCCCAAACCCCCCATATCCTTAGCTCACAAGGATGGTGAGGTTGCAGAGACCACAGAAGTTAACGAGTTTCAGCGGGAATCGAACCCCAGTCTGGCGTTCAACAGTTAGGGACATTACCACATCGGATAAATGTCACTGTCTTCCCCAGTCGTGATGAAAAAAAAAAAATTAACTTGTAGATATATTTAATTTATAAATTTTAGAAAAAAAAATTATTCATCAAGATAAATTCCTATTTTGTATATGTAAACACTATAAGAAATTGATATGAAATCAAGGATTACTTTTTCTAAGAAAATCATTACAAAAATTGTCAACCAGACCCCAAAATTAATTGTTTTTTTTTTTCCACAGTAAATAAAACATATGGAAAAGAAAAAAAAATTAAGTTTTTAAACAACATAAAAATTTTAGAGAAAGAAGTCATTTAACAATAAATAAAAGTTAGAGAAAGAAGTCTTTAAACAATAAAAAAAATAGAGATAAAAGTCTTTCAAGAAAAAAAAACAGGAGGAAAAATCTTTAAACAATAATAAATTCCGATTGAAAAGTCTTTAAAAATTCTTTAAAAAAGTATAAAATTAGAGAAATGTCTAAACAGTGAAAAATTAGAGAAAAAAGTCTTTAAATAAAAAAAAAAATAAAAAATAAAAAGAATCAGTGAAAAGTTTTTAAACAATAAAAAAAAATGAAAAAAAGGTCTTTAAACAATGAAAAAAATAGGAAAAAAGTCTTTAAACAATAGAAATTTAAAAAACAAAAACATCAAAGAGTCTCTAGACAATAAAGAAATACAGAGTAAACGTTTTTAAACTATAGAAAAATAATAAATAAAAAAACAATGGAAAAAGTCTTTAAACAATAAAAAACAACAAATTTAAAAAATTACAGAGAATACGTCGTAAATTATAAGAAAAGATCAGTGTATGGAAATTTCTTTAAGAAAAAATCAGTGTATGAAAATTTCTTTAAGAAAAAATCAGTGTACGAAAATTTCTTTAAGAAAAAATCAGTGTATGAAAATTTCTTAAAACAATACAAAATCAGAGAGAAAAAAAAGTCTTTCAAACACAATTCTCAAACGACTAGATTCGCGAGGCGATTGCAAAATGAAAATAGAAAAGGTGAAATTTGAGCTTAAGAAAAAGTCTGGGGCACAAATTCTGCAACATTTTCTCTGTGTGCAAATGATAATGCATTAGTTATTCTTTTCTTTTTGGAAATGCATTAGTTATTCTTTTCTTTATGGAAATGCATTAGTTATTTTTCCTTTCTGGAAATGCATTAGTTATTTTTTTCCTTTTTTGGAAATGCATTAGTTATTTTTCCTTTCTGGAAATGCATTAGTTATTTTTTTTCCTTTTTTGGAAATGCATTAGTTATTTTTCCTTTCTGGAAATGCATTAGTTATTTTCTCCTTTTTTGGAAAGGCATTAGTTCATTTTTCCTTTTTGGAAATGCATTAGTGATTTTTTTCATTTTGGGAATGCATTAGTTATTTTTTGTTTTTGGAAATGCATTAGTGATTTTTACATTTTTGAAAATGCATTAGTTATTCTTTTTATTTTTTTCTGTAAATGCATTAGTTATTTTTTCATTTTGGGAATGCATTAGTTAGTTTTTGTTTTTGGAAATGAATTAGTTATTTTTCTTCTTTTTGGAAATGCATTAGTTCTTTTTCTTCTTTTTGGAAATGCATTAGTTCTTTTTCTTATTTTTGGAAATGCAGTTATTTTCTCATTTTTGGCAATGCAATAGTAAATTATTTTTTTTTTATTTTTGGAAATGCATTAGTTATTTTTTCTTTTTAGAAATACATTAGCTATTTTTTATATTTTTGGAAATGCAAAAGTATATTTTTCCATTTTTGGTATTAGTTATCATTTCATTTATGGAAATAAATTAGTTATTGTTATCCTTTTTGGAAATGAATTAGTTATTTTTTTTCCATTTTTGGAAATGCATTAGTTATTTTTTCCTTTTTGGAAATGCATTAGTTATTTTTTTTATTTTTGGAAAGGCATTAGTTATTTTTTTATTTTTGGAAATGCATTAGTTATTTTTTTTTATTTTTGGAAAGGCATTAGTTATTTTTTTCCTTTTTGAAATGAATTAGTTATTTTTTGTTCATTTTTGGAAATGCATTAGTTATTTATCTTCCTCTTTAGAAATGCATGTTATTCTTTCATTTTTGGAAATGCATTAGTTATTTTGTTCATAATGACCAAACTAAGTTATAAGAAGCACCTCGTACCTTGAATGATTGATTAATTGATTGATTAAGAATTCTCTGACATCCTCTGACATCGAAGGTCATTGACCCCGATATTGGTTTGACGAAAATCGGTTACAGGAAATTATATAAAAATGTTTAAAAATCATAAAAAAAGGCCCCTGGGCTTATAGCATCTTGCTTTTGCAACTAAGATTGTAGCTTATCTAGTAATAATAATAATAATAATAATAACAACAACAATAATAATAATAATAATAATAATAATGATAATAATAATAATAGTAATAATAATAATAGTAATAATAATAATGATAATAAAAATAATAATGGAAAGAGGGGGAGAGAGAAGGGGAAGGAGTTAATATATATATATATATATATATATATATATACACACATATATATAAATAAATATGAGGTTTGATTTGGTTCGTGAAAAATTGGTTTGACGAAAATCGGTTACCCGAAATTACGTACACCAGCATTATATACACATTTTTAAAAAATCATAAAAAAATATCCCAAAATATCAACATCGTTACCTAAAGTCTATTCTAAAAATATCTATCTCATATTGCCTTTATTAAATAAATCTTAACTGATTCATTTACATTGCAAAATTTGATTGAAGAGAAAACAACATTATTCTGTGAATGTGCAAGTAATGTAAAGTTCAACCTTACTTCTCGGAGCCTTTGTTCAATGACACCCGCTAACAAAACGCGAAGTTATATCAACAATTGCAAGAAATGAAGAGACTGCAGACGTAAGCTCTTCGTGAACTATCTTGACCCGGATTCCCAGCATAAACTTCAGCGTTCATTGCCTCGTTGCGTTGGTTAAAGAACACATCAAGTTTTCCTAGTTTTATAAGAGAGAGAGAGAGAGAGAGAGAGAGAGAGAGAGAGAGAGAGAGAGAGAGAGAGAGTGTGGTACAAGGATTTTTAGTCCATCCGCGGAGACTCCATTTGCTCTTTGGTAGAGCGATTTAGTTTATGCATTTAAAGAGAGAGAGAGAGAGAGAGAGAGAGAGAGAGAGAGAGAGAGAGAGAGAGAGAGAGAGAGAGAGAGAGAGAGAGAGATTCAGTGTTTCTAAGACTCCAAATTGTGAAAGTCTAAGGTTATCTTACATCCATTTCAGAGCCAAATTATAAAAGTCTAAGGTCATTGCCCTTCCTATTTAAAAATGCAAGTGATTAACCAAACCAAAATAGACAAAGGATATCACAGAAAGGACTTGAATATAACACTCAAAGGGGGGGGGGGGGGGGGTTTCACCAAAATGCTTAAACCTGACCATTTCATAGAATCACTGATCGCTTATCGAACCCCCGATATGTAAAAAAATTGATAAATGAATACTAATATCGATAATAATGATTCAATTTCATTATCCTCCTCTTACGAATTGTAGTGCAAATGAAGCGACAAGTTTTTTGAAGGTACAAAGAGGAACCGATGTTGACGATCAGAGGTCCACACCAGGAACGTTTACGATCTACCCACTATGAAAGGGATGTATAATAGCTAGGGGCTCACGTCAGGCATTCCTAAGTACCAGGTGTACCAACCGTGTGTCACACGATCGTACATAATTCATTTTGTATATATTATGCTTGTATCTTCGCTTTCCCTCGCACTAAAAAGAACCAGAATAAACATGTCTGCGTTTCTGCTATGTAACATTGTCTGTTTCTCGAACATGTAATTTCCTGTTGTCTTGAGGTTTTGTATATAAAGGAGAGTGTTCTATAATAAATTAACTCAGTTGCTTTCATACTGCCTTTGAGTTCACAACCTTCTCTTGGCTATCACACAGGAAAATCTGCAATAAACACGTAAAGTTAAAAATTTCTTCGCCCGTTTCCTTGATCCATGTTTCAGGTAAAATTTCTTATTCGCCTCTTGTTTTTCCTTGTTCAATTTTGGCTCTACTGATGTAGTATACGTATTTGTGTGAATGGGACAAATCATGAATAATGTCATCATCATCATCATCATCTCCTACGCCTATTGACGCAAAGGGCCCCGGTTAGATTTCGCAAGTCGTCTCTATCTTGAGCCTTTAAATCAATACTTCAACATTCATCATCTCCTACTTCACGCTTCATAGTCCTCAGCCATGTAGGCCTGGGACTTCCGACTCTTCTGAAGCCTTGTGGAGCCCAGCTGAATGTTTGGTGAACTAATCTCTCTTGGGGAGTGTGAAGAGCATGCCCAAACCATCTCCATCTACCCCTCACCATGATCTCATCCACATATGGCAGAGAGTAATCTCTCTTAAAATCTCATTTTTATCCTGCGCTGCCATCTATCTCCATATATATATATATATATATATATATATATTTATATATTTCTAAAAGCATTATTCCAGCCTTGAACGAGTTGTGGAATGATCTTCTTAATCAAACAATTGAATTAGTGGAACTTCTAAAGTTCAAATGTGCAAAAAATATCTATATTGATTAAAATCCCAAGTGATAGTGATTATATATATATATATATATATATATATATAACTGTATAAAAACAACACTTGAGAAAAATTTAAATTCGATATTAACCCATTACCGAAAATTTCATTGAAATAATAATTCCGTCCATTCTCACCTTACAAAAGATACGCAAAATTAAGCAATATGGGAAGAATGATTAAAATAATCCCCTAATAAAAACTTAAGCCAAAATAAATGGAATAATTATAAAATTGTTCATTTTAATGACATTTAGTTAATTGAATTTCAACATCACAGGAACAAGTTTTTTTTTTCTTTCTTTTTTTTTTTTTATAAATAACACTCGTAAAAATTTTTGTTTACACAATTCAATTAAGCTTTTAATCAGTCGGAAAGCGTAAACAACCCTAACCATTTGTATTTAATCCAAGCTGATTACAATTTCACAGGATTGAGCTGGAAATAATTTATATCCAGGAATAAAAAAAAATGTATTTTTGGCTGCCGCCTATATAATAAAATCGTTATTTTGTTCCCAAATTATTATTATTATTGTTATTATTATTATTATTATTATTATTATACCAGCCGAACTCGGTTGAGTCCCTCGTCAGGCTGGGAGGAACGTATACGGGAAGGTTCCCTTTTTTTTTTTTTTTTTTTTTTTATTTATTTGATGTCGGGTACCCCCCCAAAACTGGGGGAAGTGCCTTGGTATATGTATGTATGTATGTATTATTATTATTATTATTATTATTATTATTATTATTATTACTTGCCAAGCTACAACCCTAGTAAGAAAAGCAGGATGCTATTAGACCAGGGGCCCCAGAAAGAAAAATAGCCCAGTGAGGAAAGGAAACAACTAACAAAAATAAAATAAATATTTCCTATATAAACTATAATAACTTAACAAAACAAGAGGAAGAGAAATAAGATAGAATAGTGTACATTTTAATGTGATATTCTCAACAGCCAAATATTATTAATATTATCATTATTATCACAGCTGTTTAAAGGTTTAAAGGCCGCTCATGGATGGCAGAGGCAAGGGACAGTGACATTGCCCTATCAAGAAGAACAATGCCCTAGAGACTGACTATATATACATATGATCAGCGTCCAAGATACCTCTCTACACAAGCTAGGACCAAGGAGGGCCAGGCAATGGCTGCTGATAACTCAGCAGATAGACCTAAAGGCTCCCCCCAAACCCCAAATCCTTAGCTCACAAGGATAGTGAGATTGAAGCCACCAAAGAAACTAACGAGTATGAGCGGGACTCGAACCCCAGTCTGGCGTTCACCAGTCAGGGACGTTACCACATCGGCCACCACAAAAAATAAAGCATTATCGAGATTATAAAGCTTAAAGTCACACTATCTGGCAAAAGCGTTATCAAGAATCAATTTTTTTTTTCTTTTTTTCAGTAATAGCGTCATCAATTTCGAAACTTCAATATATCACTGATGCTTCGATGATAAAAAAGCTGACATTCATAAAAATAGATAAAAAATAAATGTCGGAAAAGCAATTTAAAATGAGTGTTCGAATGAATAAAAAGAATAAGATTAAAAAAAAAAAAAAAAAAAAAAAAGAGGTTGCCATACAAAATGATAACATATACTCGTTAACAGATAATGTCTATAAATTATCATAAATTTCCTCTTGATAATTATCATTAATCTGATTCTGTCAGGTAGGAAAATTATTATCTTTTATTCAAAGAGGGTAGTTCCCTTACTGGGTCAGAAGACTTCATGCAATTCTCAGTAAAAAAAAAAAAAAAAAAAAAAATTCTGGTTAGGCTATTTCAGTTTAAGTTAAGTGGAAAGAAATGGAAAGCTCTTGCAATTTCCATCATCTTACAATATAGTCAATTTTTTTTAGTGAGGCAGATTTGCACCGACTCGCCGAGGTGCCCTTTTAGCTCGGAAAAGTTTCCTGATCGCTGATTGGTTGGACAAGATCATTCTAACCAATCAGATAGCAGGAAATTTTCCGAGCTAAATGGGCCCCGCTGCGAGTCGGTGCAAATGCGTCTTATTAAAAAAAATAGACTATAGTACATTCTGAAGTAAATCTTATGGAATATAATTATGCCAAGAACTTAAAACGCATTTGAAAATACAGAATATCAGAGTTTAATGGTCATTTCAGAAGCCTTTATTTGAAGCATGAGGCCTATCGACTTTAGTAGGGTAAGAGATTAGATTTGACTTGGAATCTTTATAGTTTATATATGACATATCTGTTTTTGACGTTGTTACTGTTTTAGAATGATTTATTGTTAACTTGTTCTCATCATTTATTTATTTCCTTATTTCCTTTCCTCACTGGGCTATTTTTCCCTGTTGGAGCCCTTGGGCTTATAGCATCTTGCTTTTCCAACTATGGTTGTAACTTGGCTAATAATAATAATGATAATAATAATAATAATAATAATAATAATAATAATAATAAGAGTTTTGGCTCAGAGTTTATGCTTCAACTGAAATGGAATACAATTCAAAGGTTTGAAGGCCGCTCATGAATGGCAGAGGCAAGGGACAGAAACATTGCTCTATCAGGCAGGACAATGCCCTAGAGACTGACCTTATATACATATGATCAGCGCCCAAGCCCCCTCTCCACCCAAGCTAAGACCAAGGAGGGCCAGGCAATGGCTGCTGATAACTCAGAAGATAGACCTATAGGCTCCCCCAAAACACCTCATCCTTAGGTCACAAGGATGGTGAGGTTGCAGCGGCCAAAGAAACAAACGAGTTTGAGCGGAACTTTCAGGTATAGCCCAAGAACATAAGTGGTAGGCTACTCTTAAATCTGCACTCTTTGGCGTAGACTTAACAGTTCCTCCTTTACTTGAACCAGATGGCTCTGTCCCTCACTGTCCAAAGGAAAAGCCAATCTTTTTGGCTGACGAATTTGACAGTAAGCAGAGTAATGAGAAACTATATCTTCCTCATTCTTGTATTCTTGAGGCTAAACTAATGTGACGGGCCGAGAGAAGGTTATTGTAGAACACTCTCCTTTATATACAAAATCTCAAAGCAACAAGAATTTTCATGTTCAAAAATCGACACTGTTACAGAGGAGAAAAGCAGATATGATTTTTCAGGTTCTTTTTAAAGCGAGGGGAGAGCGAAGATACAAGCACAAAATGAACTATGTACGATCGTGTGACACACGGTTGGTACACTACTAGTTTAGCTTTTCGGTCCCGTGAAATTAAAATACTCTTGATGGACATAGATGCTTAAGGAGGTATAGACCTAAATGGTATTTTTCTTTTATTTTGTTCATTAAGACAGCTGATTTCTTACCTCCTAAATTGTCTATTATTTTCTGCAAGTTAGCAAGTTCTTTGAAGAATTGGTAATGTTACTTTATTGGGTAAATGTGTGTTTGGTACTTCCAGCCCTGCTGGTTACCATCCAATTTTTATAACTCCAATATTAATTTTTTTTTTTTTTTGGTTCTCGAAGTAATTTGGCAAAACGTGAAATATGAATGTAAAAATTTCATTTAAGGAAAACGTGTTTTCTAATTTGAATATTATATAACAATGAAATAAACTATTGCAATGAATTAAACTATTGCAACAGCGCTTACACAAAATATGTATTGCAACAATAAAAATGCAGTTCTCTGCATTCCTTCCCTAAAGCTGTTTCTTCTTTTAATATTTATTTTCCATTTTATATTAAAATAAACGAAAAAAAAAATAATTTCAGAATATCCCCTCTGTATGATATATGCTTTTTTATTTCTACTGATATTAAGAAAATATAAAAAAAGCAAATTGAACAGTTCTCTCTGCATTCCTTCCCTAAAATGTTTTTTCTTTTATTATTTAGTTTCCGTTTTATATAAAAAAAATTAAAAAGACACATTTCAGACACTCCAAAATCAAACCATTGTTCTCTACTCCTGGGTAGTGCCATAGCCTCTGTACCATGGTCTTCCACTGTCTTGAGTTAGAGTTCTCTTGCTTGAGGGTACACTCGGGCATACTGTTCTATCTTATATCTTATTTCTCTTCCTCTTGTTCTGTTAAGTTTTTTATAGTTTATAAAGTGATATTTATTTTAATATTGTTGCTCTTCTAAAAATATTATATTTTCCCTAGTTCCTTTTTCTCACTGAGCTATTTTCCCAGTTGGAGTCCCTGGGCTTATAGCATCCTGCTTTTCCAACTAGGGTTGTAGCTTAGCAAGTAGTAATAATAATAATAATAATAATAATAATAATAATAATAATAATAATAATAATCCCTTATATTAATAATAATAATAATAATAATAATAATAATCCCCTATATTAATAATAATAATAATCCCCTATAATAATAATAATAATAATAATAATAATAATAATAATAATAATAATAATAAAAATAATAAAAATAATAATAATAATAATAATAATAATAATAATATTTCCCTAATAAAAAAAATAATAATAATACTTACCTAAAAAAAAAAATAATAATAATAATAATAATATTAATAATAATAATATTAATATTCCCCTATGTATAAGATATATGTTTTTTCATTTCTACAGAATATATATTAAGAAAACACAAGAAAAGCAAATTGAATTTGTTCTCATCTTCCGAAGGCTTGTTTTAAGAACAGCAAATTGGCCGACTGTATTTCCCGAGTTCGTTAGAAAGGCTAAAAAATATTAGCCCTTTTATAGTTTACAATAAAGGGAGGTAGGAAACGAGTCGTATTTGCTTTCCATGTTGTCTCGAGATAATAAAAATGACCAATATTCATTAAGAGAGGAAAGAAAAGAGGCAACTTTTCTCACATTTCATTAAAGGAATATGATTCTGTTTCAGAAATCCTTTAATTAATCTAAACTATATTTAATATTTCAAATTGAATTCCAATTTCTGTTATGAGAAACTACCAAGGAACTTTTAGCTCCTTGCGAATGAAAATATTAGACGATATGATGTCAAAATTTGAAAAACATTACATATTACCTCCGCCAACGAAGTTAGGAGGAGGTTATGTTTTCGACCCTGTTTGTCTGTTTGTTTGTGAACAACTATCTGGTCACAAATTTCATAGAGTAGTAAAATATTCAGGGATTAATTTTAATGTTGAGACGTGGAAGTGGTTAAATTTTTGAAAGTCCTAGGTCAAAGGTCAAAGTCAAGGTTAGGCAAAAGGTCTACTAAACTTACCTTGACCTTAACCCCAAATACACCCACGGTCTAAACTGACTCTGGGAAAGGCAAGCTGCTTTCCAGGAATAAGCTGCCTTGGTGGAGGTCTGCACTCTTAGAGTGATTTTCTAGTTTCCTAGATATTAAGACCTTTTAAAGTTACTAAACAGGGTTCTGAGTGTACCAATGATACTTAATAATCTTTAATAATTAATACATAATTTGACAAATAACTGAATCTATAAAGAAAATAAATATATCTTCTACATTTTCCACTTTTTTATACATAATTTGATAAATAACTGAATCAATAAAGAAAATAAATATATTTTCTGCTTTTTCCAATTTTTTTAATACATAATTTGATAAATAACTGAATCAATAAAGAAAATAAATATATCTTCTGCTTTTTTTGGGGGGGGTAAGCACGGTTGCCTTCTTTTTGGCTTTGGGCTAGACCGTTGCCCCGATTGGCTGCCCTGCCTGACATCGCTTAGAGGCCGTAGCAAATGTTCATGTCTTGTACCAGTCACCAACGTCCTTCCTACCAGCAGCGAGGAGTCCTGGCGCGGTTAGGTAGACAGTTCGAGACGTGTGAGGTGTCTGGTATGTTTTTAGGTGTTGGAGTGGCTTTGTTCGTGTGTATACTCAGGATAGCTAAGTTGGTAGCGTCGCGGGCTTCTGTTTCAGAGTTTGGAGTGGCTTTGTTCGTGTGTATACTCAGGATAGCTAGGTTGGTAGCGTCGCGGGCTTCTGTTTCAGAGTTTGGAGTGGCTTTGTTCGTGTGTATACTCAGGATAGCTAGGTTGGTAGCGTCGCGGGCTTCTGTTTCAGAGTTTGGAGTGGCTTTGTTCGTGTGTATACTCAGGATAGCTAGGTTGGTAGCGTCGCGGGCTTCTGTTTCAGAGTTTGGAGTGGCTTTGTTCGTGTTTATACTCAGGATAGCTAGGTTGGTAGCGTCGCGGGCTTCTGTTTCAGAGTTTGGAGTGGCTTTGTTCGTGTGTATACTCAGGATAGCTAGGTTGGTAGCGTCGCGGGCTTCTGTTTCAGAGTTCACGTCCCCACTAGGACGTGAATAGTGTGAGACCTTCTACCGGGGGGGGGGGGGGGGGGGGTTACTCCCCAGGGTGGCTAGAGGGGGCTAGTGATAGTCCCTGCTGGCTTATGGTCGCCCGAGAAGAATGATATAGATCGTCTCAGGGGAGACCTAAAACCAGCAACTTTAACTTCTTTTTTTTTATATTAGTCTGTAACACAAATGTGCTCTAAGCAAACCTATGCGTCGATTACATACGTTATCCTGAGGTGTTTAGAAGATAGCAAAGTATCCCCCTTTCTGACTTGGTCGGCTACGAAGTCCGAGCTAGCTTCAATAACCAACTTAGGCATTGAGGCTCTAAAGAAAATAAATATATCTATATATAAAAATATGCAGACACGTAAATGATAAATCTATGAATGAAATATGAACCATTCATGAGCGACCTTTAAACCTTTAAAATCTAATCAATACTTTCGTTATTAAATAAAAATATGAACCAAGATTAAGTCTTTGTCTCTACTATTCATGAGCGACCTTTAAACCTTTAAAATCTAATCAATACTTTCGTTATTAAATAAAAATATGAACCAAGATTAAGTCACTGCCTCTACCATTCATGAGCGACCTTTAAACCTTTAAAATCTAATCAATACTTTCGTTATTAAATAAAAATATGAACCAAGATTAAGTCCTTGTCTCCACCATTCATGAGCGACCTTTAAACCTTTAAAATCTAATCAATACTTTCGTTATTAAATAAAAATATGAACCAAGATTAAGTCACTGCCTCTACCATTCATGAGCGACCTTTAAACCTTTAAAATCTAATCAATACTTTCGTTATTAAATAAAAATATGAACCAAGATTAAGTCACTGCCTCTACCATTCATGAGCGACCTTTAAACCTTTAAAATCTAATCAATACTTTCGTTATTAAATAAAAATATGAACCAAGATTAAGTCACTGCCTCTACCATTCATGAGCGACCTTTAAACCTTTAAAATCTAATCAATACTTTCGTTATTAAATAAAAATATGAACCAAGATTAAGTCACTGCCTCTATCATTCATGAGCGACCTTTAAACCTTTAAAATCTAATCAATACTTTCGTTATTAAATAAAAATATGAACCAAGATTAAGTCACTGCCTCTACCATTCATGAGCGACCTTTAAACCTTTAAAATCTAATCAATACTTTCGTTAGCAGCAAATTTCCCTGGATTACTCAAACAGCAGTTGTCCAGATTTACGAGACACCGAAAGATGAAAAATAAAAAAAACAATTAAAGACCTGTTATAGAAATATGGCCTCTTCCTAAACGTGAAAGTTAAAGAGTCAATGACATCCACATGAAATTAATGAAGTTTCAAAATAATAAAAACTCATTTTCTGAGACTCATTTACTTTAGAAAAGTAAAAGAAAAAATATTACAAATTGTTTAATGGAACATCAGTCCTTGAGAGAGAGAGAGAGAGAGAGAGAGAGAGAGTAGACTTTTGTAGTAAAACTGGAAGAAGAAGAAGAAGAAGAAGAGAGAGAGAGAGAGAGAGAGAGAGAGAGAGAGAGTAGACTTTTGTAGTAAAACTGGAAGAAGAAGAAGAAGAAGAAGAAGAAGAGAGAGAGAGAGAGAGAGAGAGAGAGAGAGAGTAGACTTTTGTAGTAAAACTGGAAGAGAGAGAGAGAGGGAGAGAGAGAGAGAGAGAGAGAGAGGGAGAGAGAGAGAGAGAGAGTAGACTTTTGTAGTAAAACTGGAAGAAGAAGGAGAGAGAGAGAGAGAGAGAGAGAGAGAGAGAGAGAGAGAGAGAGAGAGAGAGAGAGAGAGAGCGAGAGAGAGAGAGAGAGAGAGAGAGAGAGAGTCTTATGGCCTTATTCTATGTTAGGGTTCCCCCAGGTCCCTCAGTGTGTGTGAGAGAGAAAATAATTTCGAATGTTGAGGTGTGTAGGTCTTTTGGATTGATTGATTGATTGATTTACAGTTTTCAGGCATCCTGACATCTAAGGTCATTGAAGCCGAGTTCTTTAGGAACGAGATGCCTTTGATAGAAGGCATTGGAGAGGGCTCCATCAGGCAACCGACCCCTTAACGTAACGTAAGAAGAAGAATGAAAAAGTATGAAATTCTGAGCTAACCCAAATGCATAAGAAATATAATTACATTCTTTAATTATTATTCTTTAATATTAATAAGTAAATTAATATTAAACAAATTAATAAGAAAATGCAATTAAAGCTACTAAAATTCTCTTTCTTCTCTCCATAGTTTGACGAGAAAATAAATTCACGTGTTATATTTCTTCGCACTCCCCAAGAGAGATTAGTTCACCAAACGTTCAGATAGGCTCCATAAGGCCCTAGGAAAGTTGGAAGACGCAGGCCTACATGAATGTGGACTTGTTTTGTTAAAGTTTTTATAGTTCATATAAGAGATATTCATTTTAATGTTACTGTTCTTAAATATTTAAATATTAAAATTTTCCTTGTTTCCATTCCTCACTGGGCTAGTTTCCCTGTTGGAGTCCTTGGCCTTCTAGCAGTGTGCTTTTCTAACTAGGGTTGTAGTTTAGTGATTAATAATAATAATAATAATAATAATAATAATAATAATAATAATAATAATAATAATAATAACAACAACTAGCGGAATCTGTGTAAATGACACGAAATGATATTTTCAATACTAATTATCCTCTTCCTAACCTATACATGTTTGAATAAAATGTTCCAAGATTAATTCTATAATCTAGTTTATGGAAATTGACAGAACTCAATTTTTTGTCTAATATTTAATAAAAAGAGTCAGGTGCTAAAGACAAAATTAGGAAAACTATATAAGATGTGATTTGGGTAAGTAATCAAAGTATAATGTTAATTTGGAAGAGTATACCATGAAATTATTTCCGTTTTCTTTAAAGCGTGGACACACAAAATAAATAACACACACGCTATAGTATTAATATATAGATAATAATAATAATAATAATAATAATAATAATAATAATAAGAAGAAGAAGAAGAAGAAGTATTGAATTAAAAGCTCAAGATAGAGACGCCTGGTGAAATCTAACCGAGGCCCTTTGCGTCAATAGGAGTAGCGGGAGATGATGACCATATTTCTGAGTTCGTTACCAAACTAAAAATCTGAGCCATTGTAAACCATATAATCAAAACGGAGAGAAACCAGGAATATTTATTTTGCAAACACGCTCTCTAGGTTATAAAATGGCCTATATTCATTAAGGACTGAGAAGGGAAGCGAATTATTTTTCTGATATTTCAAAAAACATTTTGCCTCCGGAAATACTGAAATGGATATTCCCAAATATTTCAGAACTGTACTCACTGGGTTTTTGTTGATATGAGTTCGTGTAATTTGGAAATTAATACTACGAGAAATCCAATATATTTCGTTTCTGTTATGAGAAATTGCAAATGAACTTACAATTCTTTTTAAAAGAACTAAAAATGATTAGAAAGTTCTTTTTTTTTCTTTTTAAATTTCGGCAAAGGATCTTGTACGTGATAAGGATATTGCATATATATATATATATATATATATATATTCTATAAATAACTCTAAGACAACTTTAATAAATTCCACGACTATTATCAGAAACCATAGGGTTGTGGTGGCCGATGTAGTAACGTCCCTGACTGGTGTAGGCCAGACTGGGGTTCGAGTCCCGCTCAAACTCGTTAGTTTCGGTGGCCGATGTGGTAAAGTCCCTGACATGTGAATGCCAGACTGGGGTTCGAGTCCCGCTCAAACTCGTTAGTCTTTTTGGTCGCTGCAACCTCCCCATCCTTGTGACCTAAGGATAAGGGGTTTGGGGGAGGCTATAGGTCTATCCGCTGAGTCCTCATCAGCCATTGCCTGGCCCTCCTTGGTCCTAGCTTATCATTATTATTATTATCATTACTGGCTAAGCTACAACACTAGTTGGAAAAGCAGGATGCTAGAAGCCCAGGGACCCTAACAGAGAAAATAGCTCACTGAAGAAAGGAAACAAGGAAAAGAGAAATATTTCAAGAACAGTAAAAACATTAATTAATGTAAATATTACCTACATAAACTATAAAAACTTTAACAAAACAAGAGGAAGAGAAATAAGATAGAATAGTGTACCCGAGTGTACCCTCAAGCAAGAGAACTCTAACCATAGACAGTGGAAGACCCTGGTACGGAGGCTATGGCACTACCCAAGACTAGAGAACAATGGTTTGATTTTGGAGTGTCCTCCTAGAAGAGCTGCTTACCATACCTAAAGAGTCTCTTCTACCCTCACCAAGAGGAAAGTAGCCAATGAATAATTACAGTGTAGTAGTTAACCCCCTTGGGTGAAAAAGAATTGTTTGGTAATCTCAGTGTTGTCAAATGTGAGGACAGGGGAGAATCTGTAAAGAATATGCCAGACTATTGTGTGTATGGGTAGGCATATGGAAAATGAACCGTGACCAGAGAGAAGGATCCAATGTAGTAATGTCTGGCCAGTCAAATGACCTCATAAATATCTAGCGGTAGTATCTAAACGGGTGGCTGAAAACTACGAAATTTGAATATCTGAAATACTACCTATTCAACCACTAGATTAGGATTATCATTCCACAATCTGGTCTTAGCTGGAATAAAACTTGCAGAATACTGTGTCATATTCAGCCTTGCGAAGGAGAAGTCATGACTGTTAGAATTAATTGCATAGTATGTATACAAGACATTTCTGAGCCTTTCTCTTGCTGTGGACTAGCAATGGCTGGAAGGATTTGGTTGGTTGGTTAGTCAGAACTATGAAAAATCTTATGCAATATGTCTCTTCTTCCCCACCGTTATCCTTACATTAAGGGGTCGGTTGCCTGATGCGTCCTCTCCAATGCCTTCTATCAAAGGTATCCTCTTCCACCAAACCTCTTCTCTCCAAATCAACCTTCACCTTATCTTCTTTCTCATAGTTAGCCCTATATTAAGGGGTCGGTTGCCTGACGCGTCTTCTCCAATGCCTTCTAGCAAAAGGTATCCTCTTTTACCAAACCTCTTCTCTCCATATCATCCTTCACCTTATCTTTCTCATCGTTATCCCTACAATAAGGAGTAGGTTGCCTGATGCGTCCTCTCCAATGCCTTCTACCAAAGGCATCCTCTTCTACCAAACCTCTCCTCTCCATATCATCCTTCACCTGATCTTTTTCATCGTTATCCCTAAATTAAGGGGTCGGTTGCCTGATGCGTCCTCTCCAATGCCTTCTACCAAAGGCATCCTCTTCTACCAAACCTCTCCTCTCCACATCATCCTTCACCTGATCTTCTTTCTCATCGTTATCCCTACAATAAGGAGTCGGTTGCCTGATGCGTCTTCTCCAATGCCTTCTATCAAAAGGTATCCTCTTTTACCAAACCTCTCCTCTCCATATCATCCTTCACCTTATCTTCTTTCTCATCGTTATCTTTACATTAAGGGGTCGGTTGCCTGATGCGTCCTCTCCAAAGCCTTCTACCAAAGGCATCCTCTTCTACCAAACCTCTCCTCTCCATATCATCCTTCACCTTATCTTCTTTCTCATTGTTATCCCTACATTAAGGGGTCGGTTGCCAGATGCGTCCTCTCTAATGCCTTCTATCAAAGGTATCCTCTTTTACCAAACCTCTCCTCTCCATATCATCCTTCACCTTATCTTCTTTCTCATCGTTATCCCTACAATAAGGAGTCGGTTGCCTGATGCGTCCTCTCCAATGCCTTCTACCAAAGGCATCCTCTTCTACCAAACCTCTTCTCTCCATATCATCCTTCACCTTATCTTCTTTCTCATCGTTATCCCTACAATAAGGAGTCGGTTGCCTGATGCGTCCTCTCCAATGCCTTCTACCAAACCTCTTCTCTCCATATCATCCTTCACTTTATCTTGCCATCTAATTCTATGCCTTCCTCTTGATCTTCTCCCACTAACAGGTTTCTCCCAATCCCTCCTCACTCCCTACCCACCATCCACGTCAACATGTGCCTTCACCATCTTAGTCGTGATATTCTTATCACCTCTATAATCTTTACTAGGCAATATCCATAAATAGCTTACGGATAAATGGTCACAGAGATTAATATCGAGATCTGGGATATGGAATTTAATAAACTACAAACTTTCGTCCAATTTACGATGAGAGTCAGCAGCTGAAGAACATACAGGAAAAAATACACGAAACTTGGTAGAATGGAATAATTACAAAATTTCCTCAGGGAATATCAATTCCTCCAATTTTTGAAAGAAATTCTCAATATGTCAGTTCTTTGTGTATTTGAAGGAGGAACCGACTGGTTATGTTTCATAAAAGTAAATTGCAATCAAGAATGATACTTAGATTTTAAATGAATTGCACATTGTATAGTTAAAGAGACGCTGTCAATTCAAATATGTGGATGTTGGAGCCATTGTCCTTGACCTACTTACAATCATACTTTGATTTTTTAAGGTTCAACTTCATCTCCTATTTATTTTCTCCACGACCTAATTTTAGCTAGATCTCTATTAAAGGACTCAACAATCACAAGTTTACATGTCAGCAGATGGAATTGATGCAAAGAGAGTAGTATCATCTGCATATACAAGAAGCTAGTTTTCTAGGCCAAACCACATGTCATGTGTATATAGTAGGGAAAGTAATGGGCTGAGAAAACTACCCTAATGGTCACCAGCTATTACAGATAATTTCCATAGCACCATTGTACCCATGTATGACTAATCCTTGCATCCTTTTACTTAAAGATACCTAACCTAACCTCATCGTCATCATCTCCTCCTACGCCTATTGACGCAAAAGTCCTCAGTTAGATTTCGCAAGTCTTTTAAAAGTTTAAAGGCCGCTCATGAATGGCAGAGGCAAGGGACTGTGACACAGCCCTACCGAGCAGGACAATGCCCTAGAGACTGACCATATATACATATGATCAGCGCCCAAGCCCCTTCTCTACCCAAGCTAGGACAAAGGAAGGCCAGGTAATGGCTGCTGATGACTCAGCAGATAGATCTTTAGGCTCCCCAAACCCCACATCCTTAGCTCACAAGGATGGTGAGGTTGCAGCGACCAAAAGAAACTAACGAGTTTGAGCGGGACTTGAACCCAAGTCTGGCGTTCACCATTCAGGGACGTTACAACATCGGCCACCACAGCCCTATTGCCATATGTGGATGTGATCATGATGAGGGGTAGATGGAGATGGTTTGGGCATGCTCTTCGCACTCCCCAAGAGAGATTAGTTCACCAAACTTTCAACTGGGCTTCACAACGCACTAGAAGAGTTGGAAGACCCAGACCTACATGGCTGAGGACTATGAAGCGTGAAGTAGGAGATGATGAATGAAGAAGCATTGATTTAAAAGCGCAAGATAGAGACGACTGACGAAAACTAACCGAAGCCCTTTGGGTCAATGGGTGTAGGATGATAAGATTCTTAAAACAGGTGGTGCAGAAAAAAAATAAACTTGATTCAAAAAACATTAATGACATCTTGAAAAGAAGTAAGTATCCTTAATAAAGTAATCTAACTTGAATCTATGGTGTGATAATACTGTGAATCTTCTTAGAACTTTAAAATTAGTTCAAGTTAGATGAAAACAAATTTAGAGAGAGAGAGAGAGAGAGAGAGAGAGAGAGAGAGAGAGAGAGAGCATTTGATCTAGTGGCTCATTTGAATAAAAACAATAGACGAAGAAAGTTTTCGCTACTAAGCTCCGTTTCAGCTGCACTTCCAAATAGATGTAAAAAGCGGAGCGCTTGAGAATTCTCTCAAAGTCTCGCAACACACAAGAAAGTATTGGCTCATAAGCGTCAAATTTCAAATGAATAAGCTCTGATATGGAAAGACTAACTCTCAGACTTCAATACTTTGATATGCCAAGCTATATCATAAGACTTCATGTGTTTGAGAAGAGAACTATTCCATTGCCATAGCCTCTTTACCATGGTTTTCCACTGTCTTGCGTTAGAGAACTCATGCTTGAGGGTACATTCGGGCACACTATTCTATCTTGTTTCTCTTCCTCTTGTTATTTTGAAGTTTTCATAGTTTGTATATGAAAGATTTATTTTAATGTTATTATTGTTCTTAAACTTCTCTTGTAGTTTTTCCTTATTTCCTTTCCTCACTGGGCTCTTTTCCCTGTTAGGGCCCTTGGGCTTAGAGCGTCCTGCTTTTCCAACTAAGGTTGTGGCTCAGCAAATAATAATAATAATAATAATAATAATAATAATAATAATAATAATAATAATTCCATTCAACAAACCCCCCCCCCCTTCTCTCCTAGTTCTGGAAACTGAAGAGCACACACACATAACAAATATTGTATCGCAAGAACTTCATAATTAGAAAACGCTAATATGACTTCTCTCTCTCTCTCTCTCTCTCTCTCTCTCTCTCCCTCTCAGGAAAAACTTAACCTAAGACTTCCATTTTTCGAAATGAAAAACATGTGTATCACAAGATCTTCTTACTTTAGAAAACAATAATACGACTTCTCTCTCTCTCTCTCTCTCTCTCTCTCTCTCTCTCTGTTATACATCTAGGAAATCTTGATGTCTCTTTTAAGCAAGCAACGAGGCAATGAAGGCTGAAGTTTATGCCGGGAATCCGGGTCAAGATAGTTCACGAAGAGCTTACATCTGCAGTCTCTTCATTTCTTGCAATTGCTGTTCATACTTCGCGATGCAAACACCGGGTGTTATTGGACAATGGCTCTCAAGCTGGCTACACCTTGTCAGATCTGTCTAAACATTGGGTCCCTCGCAGTAGCAATTCACTGCTGTTCATTTTGGAAAAGGATTGTTCTTTCTTTATGGTATTTTATTTTCCTTTTTAGATATAGCTCCCCCCCCCCTAATATTACCATCGTTATTTGCATCCCCTTGTGATCGGCTGTGTTTTCAGTGGCTACATTACACGTAAATTTTCTTCTGACTTATATTACAATCTAATCTGCATCTCAAGTCAAATTTTACCCAGCTACGCCAATCAAACTTCTGAAGTACCTTTTCTCTCTCTCTCTCTCTCTCTCTCTCTCTCTCTCTCTCTCTGCGTCAATGACCTTAGATGTCAGGATGCCAGAAAACCTTACATCAATCAACCTCGAAAAGGGAAGTAAAAAACTGCTTCTCTAGGAACTCAAGGTAAAAGCGATAATGCAAATTGGATTATTCAAGAAGAGTGATATGTATTTCTCAGTAATGAGTTTTGTTTTCTTTTGAAATAAATTGTTTGCTAATTATCATTATTATTACTTGCTAAGTTACAAACCTTGTTGAAAAAGCAGGATACTATAAGCCCGAGGGCTCCAATGGGGAAAATAGCCCAGTAAGGAGAGGTAATAAGGAAATTACAAAAAATTAACAACTAAATAAAATATTTCAAGTACAGCAACATCATCCAAAACAAATTTCCACATATAAACTATGAAAACTAACAAAACATGAGGAAGATAAATATGATAGAATAGTGTATCCTCAAGCAAGAGAACTCTAACCCAAGACAGTGGAAAAACATGGTACAGAGGCTATAGCATTACCAAAGACTAGAGAACAATGGTTTGATTATGGAGTGTCCTTCTCCTAGAAGAGCTGCTGACCATAGCTAAAGGGTCTCTTCTACCCTTACCAAGAGGAAAGTGACCACTGAACAATTACAATGCAGTAGTTAACCCCTTGGGTGGAGAAAAAAGAATTGTTGGGTAATCTCAGGGTTGTCAGGTGTATGAGGACAGAGGAGAATATGTGAAGAATAGGCAAGACTGTTCGTCGTATGTGTAGGCAACGGGAAGTGAACCATAACCAGAGAGAAGGATCCAATGTAGTACTGTATGGCCAGAAAAAGGACCCCATAACTCTCTAGCAGTAGTATTTCAACGGATGGCTGGTGCCCAGGCCAACTTACTACCTATGTACACGAGACATCATGCGTTTGAGAAGAAAACTATTGTATACTACTTCCCTATCCCTCCATCCACTACTCTCTCGTAGTTCTGCAAACTGAAGAACACACAGACATAACAAATATTGCAACACTCACTCTCTCTCTCTCTCTCTCTCTCTCTCTCTCTCTCTCTCTCAATGCGGCAATTTCTTTACATACAAAATAGCAAATACATGGAATAGACTTCTAGGTAAACAATAACATGGTAAACGAATTCAAGAATAAGTTAGACAAGATCATAAGAACTCTCTAAATGCTTACATTAAATCGCTCTACCATAGAGCAAATGGAGTCTCTGCGGATGGACTTAAAGTCTTTGAGACATCCAAAATCCTTGTAACTCTCTCTCTCTCTCTCTCTCTCTCTCTCTCTCTCTCTCTCAATGTGGCAATTTCTTTACATACAAAATAGCAAATACATGGAATAGAGTTCTGGGTAAACAATAACATGGTAAACGAGTTCAAGAATAAGTTAGACAAGATCATAAGAACTCTCTAAATGCTTAAATTAAATAGCTCTACCAGAGAGCAAATGGAGTCTCTGCGGATGGACTAAAAAGTCTTTGAGACATCCAAAATCCTTGTAACACGCACTCTCTCTCTCTCTCTCTCTCTATCTCTCTCTCTCTCTCTCTCTCTCTCTCTCTCTCTGTATGCAAGTAGGAAATCTTGATGTCTATTTTAAGCAAAGCAACGAGGCAATGAAGGCTGAAGTTTATGTTGGGAATCCGGGTCAAGATAGTTCACGAAGAGCTTAAGTTTGCAGTCTCTTCATTTCTTGCAATTGCTGTTGTAACTTCGCGTTGCAAGCAGAGGTAGAAAACTGCTTCGCTAGGAACTTTAAAGTAAAAGAGATAACGCAAATTGGATAATTTTTAAGTGTGGAATGTATTCCACAGTAATGAGCTTTTATTTTCGTTTGAAATAATTAGTTGGTTAAACGTTGATGTTCTTATTCTACCCATTTTATTTCACATGATACTTGTACCTGAATGATGGAGAAGGCAAAGACTTCCCTAGTGGGATGCTGAGGAAGACTGAGCTCATTGGGAGATTCAAATAATAAGCATCAATAGAGTTTTGTGACGAGCCGAGAGAAGGTTGTGACTCAAAGGCAGGATGGAAACAACTGAGTAACTTTATTACAAAACATTCGTTTATATATACATGAACTCCAGGCAAAAAGGGCATAAAGAACATAAGAGGCAATTTCACGTTCAACCGACAACGCACCGGTTAACGGTTAACGGTGAGAAAAACAGACATGTTATTTCAGGTCCTTATCAGTGCGAGGGGAGAGAGAAATACAATATATAAAATATATAAAATATAAAATAGATATATATAAAAAATGAAATGTTACTATGTACGATCGTGTGACACACTGTTGGTACAATTTCATGGATAAGTTGAGAGACTATATCGGAGTCTTTCAATTTATCACGCTTTTATTATTATTAATATCATCATTATTATTGTTATTTTTACTACTATTATTATTATTATTATTATTATTATTATCATATATAAACATGTAATTATTATTATTATTATTATTATTATTATCACATACATATATACATATATATGTATATATAAACACACACACACACACACACACATATATATATATATATATATAACACACATGTGTATATATAAACATATATATATATATATATATATGTGTGTGTGTGTGTATATATATAAACACACACATATATATATATATATATATAATTATTATTATTAATATTATTATTATTATTACTCCTTGCTAAGCTACAACCCCTAGTTGGAAAAGCAAGATGCTATAAGCCTGGGGGCCCCAACAGGTGAAAATAGCCCAGTGAGGAAATGAAATAAGGAAAAAATAGGATATCTTAAGAACAGTAACATTAAAACAAATATTTCCTATATAAACTACAAAAACTTAACAAAACAAGAGGAAGAGAAATAAGATATATAGTTTCCTAATATAAATATAAGTTCTAATTAAAGGAGATTCTTTAGAAGTCTCTAAATCAATTCTTTTTCCTTCTTTGTGAAAATCATAAAATGAAACAAAAGAATTTCAAAACCCCTTAGCCCTGGAGAGCTATAAAAATCTATCTTTACTCCTTGAAAAGTTTGAAAAGTTTAGAACACTCAAAGTTTAGCGAATAAAGGGCAGTATTTGTAAAACTAATCTCTCTCTCTCTCTCTCTCTCTCTCTCTCTCTCTCTTCCAGTTTTACTACAAAAATGGAGTCTCCTCTCTCTCTCTCTCTCTCTCTCTCTCTCTCTCTCTCTTCTCCTTCCAGTTTTCCTACAAAAATCGTCCTCTCTCCCTCTCTCTCTTCCAGTTTTCCTACAAAAATCGTCTCTCTCTCTCTCTCTCTCTCTCTCTCTCTCTCTCTTCCAGTTTTACTACAAAAATGGAGTCTCCTCTCTCTCTCTCTCTCTCTCTCTCTCTCTCTCTCTCTCATAGGAAATTAGTGATGTTCTGGTATATAAAAATAATGAGTCTGGAGAGATTGTTACAACCAATTGCTATTTAGAAACAATTTATCCCTGAATATTTTTTTTCACTGGAATAAATATATGAATAAATTCGAGCAAGAAAATATGAACAGAATCGTCATCTCGGACTGGGATCAATCTGCTGCCATGTAAATGCTAGGCGAATACGTAACCACTGTACTAGCCAGGAGGCTGAATATATGCAGTCCTTTCTAGCCCACTGCAGGACAAAGGTCTCACGCACGTCAATGCATGTCTGGTCTTATCCAGTTTTCATCACCACGTTGGCCAGTCGTATTGGTGATGGTGGAAGAGAAATAAGATAGAATTGTGTGCCTGAGTGTACCCTCAAGCAAGAGAACTCTACCACAAAACAGTGGAAGATCATGGTAGAGGCTATGGCACTACCACTACCCAAGAGTAGAGAACAATGGTTTTATTTTGGAGTGTCTTTCTTTTCTAGAAGAGCTGCTCACCATAGCTAGAGACTCTTCTATCCTTACCAAGAGGGAAGTACCCACTGAAAAATTACAGTGTACTACCTTCGAGCAAGAGAACTCTAACCCAAGACAGTGAAAGGCCATGGTAGAGAGGCTATGGCACTACCCAAGACTAAAGAACAATGGTTTGATTTTGGAGTGTCCTCCTAGAAGAGCTGCTGACCATAGCTAAAGAGTCTCATCTAGCCTTACCAACAGTAGTTTACCCCTTGACCAAGAAGAACTGTTTGGTATTTTCAACGTTGTCAAATGTATGAGGAAAGAGGAGAATGTCTAAAGAATAGCCCAGACTATTAGGCGTGTGTGTGCAAAGGGGAAACCATAACAAGAGTGGGGGATCCAATATAACACTGTCTAGCCAGTCAAAGGACCCCATAACTCTCTATTGGTAGTATCTCAACGGGTGGCTGGGGCTCCAACCAACCTACTATTTATAATTGTTTGATAAAATAGAAAAAAAAACCGAGAATGAATAATTAGGGATGATTATGGAAATAATAAGCTAAGACTATTTATTGCAACTCATATATCATCATTTCAATTTGAATAGTTTTTAAAATTTTAATTCACTGTAATTCTAATGATACATTAATCTACCCTCATACCTTGAATATAAAAAAAAATTAATACATATCATTATCATATTTCCTTCATGAATATGATAGTGATTATGATTATTATCATAACTATAATTCACGATGAGTATAATCATAATTATTATCTTTTAATTTATTTCATTTATTTATTTATTAAAAGAAGATTTACCAGCTCGACCCTCGCAGAGCTTGTCAAGGATTATTATAAAATGTAACGATGAAAATATATATATATATATATATATATAAACTATATTGATAACAAACAAAATGGTAATATATATATTCATATATATATATATATATATATATAAACTATCTTGATAACAAAACAAAATGGTAATACATATATATTCATATATATATATATATATATATATATTTATATATATATATATAAACTATCTTGATAACAAACAAAATGGTAATATATATATATATATATATATACATATATATATATATACTATATATAAATAAACTATCTTGATAACAAACGAAATGGTAATATATATATATTCATATATATATATATATATATATACAAACATTCTTACTACCAAACAAAATGGTAATATATATATATTCATACATATACATATATATATATATATATATATACAAACTTTCTTACTACCAAACAAAATGGTAATGATTAAGACCAAGAGAAAAGGGGTCATCAAACTGACCCAAAATATGTCACTCGATAATTACCATCAAGCGAACTTGAACACTAATGGAAATATCATTACTTATTCATAAAGACTTTCTCCCCTCTTATCATTTCGCTTCGAGCTGAATTAGTCCATTAACTGTTTACAATTGAGGGGGAAGATTAAAAAGATAAGCGATAAGATCAGTGAAAAACCTTAAAGTCAGACACAACAATTAAGTTTAATTCGACTGATTCATCTTGAGAGAAACTTCCTGATGATGAGTTTCATTTACAAAATGTTCTAATAGATAATCATAATAATTTTCCTAATGGGAATGATGTTAATTTTTCATTTCTTAATGGATTTATCTTTTTATATCGTAATTAAGATAATGATGGTTATAATTTTAATTACTTTTTTATGTTGGGTTTACTGACTGGCATATCGTTAACATATTTGTCTTCATTATGTGGATAAGCATGATGATTAATTATATCAGATCTGTTTTAGTATGATATTCTTAACGGAGTGACTTCGTTTTATATATATATATATATATATATATATTATATATATATATATATATATATTTATATACATATATATACACACACACACAACAACACACACACACATATATATATATATATATACAGTATATATATATATATATATATACAGTATATATATATATATATATATATCTACATACAGTATATATATACATATATATGCACATATATAGAGTATATATATATATATATATACACTATCTATATATATACATATATATATATATATATATGCATATATATGTATATATATGTTATTATAACAATTGCTATAACCCTTGCTGGCCAATCAGATTGAGCATGAAGGTATGCCGTGGGATTAACAAGTTCACTCTATAATAATTAAACTGAACTGGTGCTGCCATCTAGTGACAGCCTCTCTAAATAAAAAAAAATGTCGTCTATGGGGACATCAGTAAATATGCAGTAACTTTCATAAGGTTTTGTACCGCACGTGTATCGCAAACACTCGTACACTGTAACTGTATTTATTTATTTTTTTTGTATATTTTCGTTATCAGTCTCCCCTATCACTGATAACGTATTCATTCCTGTATTTTCCTGAACCATTGTGTTTCAATTTTTGTGCCGTTCTAGACTGGAACGGGTTGTACAAATACTCAAGTTCCGAACAAATAAAGTTGAGTTGCATTCAGTGCTCTCATTTTCAAGATAATTACCTCAGATTGAGTAATTTTGGTTGATTTAAGGAAATTTCTAGAGTAATGGTACTTTCAAGGTAATTTTAAGGTATTTTTTTCATTGGGTAATCTTTTAATTATAGACTAACATAGTGTATTTAAAATTTATCTGGTGGTGTCCTGGCCAACCTACTACCTGTTGATATATATATATATATATATACATATATATATACACATACACACACACACACATATATATATATATATATATATTATATATATATATATATATATATATTTTCATCAGGCAATCTTTAATTATAGAATAACATTGCGTATTTAAAATCTATCTGGTGGTGTCCTGGCCAACCTACTACATATATAAATATCACCCACGAATGGCATTTAATACCAAATTCTATCTTGGGAATTTATATCCACTTGGAATTCATTTTATGGTAACAGCTTCTGGCCGGTCGGAGATTCGAACCCCCACCTGTTCGGCTGGAAACCCGTGAAGACTCTACCGACTGAGCTATCAAGTCGGTAGAGGCTTCGCAGGCATGGTTTCCAGCCGAACAGGTGGGGGTTCGAATCTCCGACCGGCCAGAAGCTGTTACCATAAAATGAATTCCAAGTGGATATAAATTCCCAAGATAGAATTTGGTATTAAATGCCATTCGTGGGTGATATTTACATCTATTGAAATCACATTTGCTTGTGATATTTATTCATATATATATATATAATATATATACATATATATATATATATGCTTATAAGTCACTAAATAGCGCGTGACAATATATTCAGCCAAGGCTGCAGGAAAAATAAAAGACGGCGTACCGAGCGCTTTCGTGTTATTTCAACACATTTGAAATAACACGAAAGTGCTCGGTACGCCTTCTTTTATTTTTCCTGTGGCCTTGGCTGAATATATATATATATATATATATATGTACACATAAAAATATATATATATATATATGTACACATAAAAATATATATATATATAAATATATATATACACTTACTCTATCATTCAGGGGAGATATATTTGTGTGTATGTGTGATTAAGCATTTCATTTAGCCAAAGCCAGAAAACCGACTGGAATAATAAAAAATCACTAAAAAAAATATCCAATTTCGGCACCTTGACCCACATCCGGAGTGCCTGAAATAGTGCCAAAAGTCTGGGAGGAACTGCGAGTGCCATTTCCACAAATGAGATAACTTTCAAGATGTTTTATGGAATTGAGACCAGAGTTTCTGGGGGGGGGGAGGGGAGGAGGAGAGGGAGGGGGAGGGGGGCCCGAGAAGGTTTTGTGTGTTTTCTCTGATGTTTTAGTTTCTGCGTCTTGCTTTTCCAAGTTGAAAACGATAATAATAGTGATGATGATTAAGAGAAGAAGAAGAAGAAGAAGAATGAGAGAGAGAGGAGAGAGAGAGGGAGAGAGAGAGAGAGAGAGAGAGAAACTTTTGTAGTAAATCTGGAAGAGAAAGGAAGAGAGAGTAGATTCTTGTTGTAACATTGGAGGAAAAGAGAGAGAGAGAGAGAGAGAGAGAGAGAGAGAGAGACTTTTGTAGTAAATCTGGAAGAGAAAGGAAGAGAGAGTAGATTCTTGTTGTAACATTGGAGGAAAAGAGAGAGAGAGAGAGAGAGAGAGACTCGACTTTTGTAGTAAATCTGAAAGAAGAGGGAGTGAGAGTAGATTTTTGTAGTAAAACTGGAAGAAAAGAGAGAGAGAGAGAGAGAGAGAGAGAGAGAGAGAGACTCGACTTTTGTAGTAAATCTGAAAGAAGAGGGAGTGAGAGTAGATTTTTGTAGTAAAACTGGAAGAAAAGAGAGAGAGAGAGAGAGAGAGAGAGAGAGAGAGAGAGGAGATAGACGTAGTAAATCTGGAAAATGAGGAGGGAAGAGAGAGAGAGAGAGCAGACTTTCAAAGTATAACTGGAAGAAGAAGAAGAAGAGAGAGAGAGAGAGAGAGAGAGAGAGAGAGAGAGAAGAGACTTCTGTAGTAAAACTAAGGCTTTTCAAAGATATGAAAGCATAAGAAAAATGAGTCAGTCAGAGAGCCAGCTAAGACAACTATCTATTCGAAATAGACCACAAACAAACAGACAAAAGTAATGTTTTTCGGAAAAAGTCTAATTAAAGTTTGGTGTCCCGTTGTGGTGGCCGATGTGGTAACGCCCCTGACTGGTGAACGCTTGACTGGGGTTCGAGTCCCGCTCAAACTATTTCTTTGGTCGCTGCAACCTCACCATCCTTGTGACCTAAGGATGGGGTGTTTGGGGGAGCCTATAGGTCTATCTGCTGAGTCATCAACAGCCATTGCCTGGCCCTCCTTGGTCCTAGCTTGGGTGGAGAAGGGCCTTGGGTGCTGCTCATATATATGGTCAGTCTCAAAGCATTGTTCTGCTCGATAGGGTAGTGTCACTCTCCCTTGCCTCTGCCATTCATAAGCGGTCTTTAAACCCGCCTTTTATATTCAGCCAGAGATCTCTAAATCAATCAATCAATTCCTCGCCTCAACCAGCGAGCTCTTAACTCAATCCTTCCAGCTGATCGATACAAAATGAAAACAAGATTGTATTTAAGGCTTTTCACTTATTCCTCTTGGTTTCGATAGATATTATAAAAGCCTGAGTTCTCTTGCTTGAGAGTACTCTCGGGTACACTATTCCATCTTATTTCTCTTCCTCTTGCTTGAGGCTGCTCTCAGGCACACTATTCCAACTTATTTTTCTTCCTCTTGCTTGAGGGTACTCTCGGGCACACTATTCTATCTTATTTTTCTTCTTCTTGCTTGAGGGTATTCTCGGGCACACTATTTTATCTTATTTTTCTTCCTCTCTTTTTTCGAAGTTTGTAAGGTTTATATATAAAAGATTTATTTTAATGTTGTTACTGTTCTTGGAATATTTTATCTTAATTGTTCATTACTTCTCTTGTAGTTTACTTATTTCCTCATTTCTTTTTCTCACTGGGCTATTTCTCCCTCTTGGAGCCTTGGCCTTAGAGCATCCTGCTTTTCCAACCAGGGTTGTAGCTTAGCAAGTAATAATAATAATAATAATAATAATAATGATAATGATAATAATAATAATAATAATAATAATAATAATAATATTCAACCAGAACATTTGTGTTGTTCATCGTATTAGGAAGAGACTAAAGTTAAACAGATTCCTGACTACTACATTCAAAGAAAAAAAGTAGAAAGATATAGAAATTTCTGGAGATTAAAATATTAATTTCTCAAACATGAAGAGAGCTTGAAATATTCGAGGTTTTAAAGGTTATATGAGTAATATCTTTTATCATATTACGAGATATTGTTCAGGGATTTATCTGATTAAACATGAAAAGAGCTAAAAATAGTTTAAGGTTTAAGGATTATGTCAGTATGTAATGTTTCTTTTTTTACAATACGAGATAGTGTTGAGAGAATTAAACTCAAAGAGTTTATAGTAGATAACTTTAGCCATTGAAGATACTTGAGTTGTTTTTTTCATATAGATATGAATTGTCACATCTTTAACATAAAAAGGAATGTTTTTATTTCATTTAATCTTTTCGGCTGATTCACTCTTTCTTCTTATATTGAATTAGGAAAAAAACTCTTATAAACAATTTACATCACATTCATAACAGAGAGAGAGAGAGAGAGAGAGAGAGAGAGAGAGAGTAGACTTTTGTAGTAAAAGAGAGAGAGAGAGAGAGAGAGAGAGAGAGAGAGATCAAACCCTGTAACATAGTCAAGAACACTTAACATGTCTGAGAGAGAGAGAGAGAGAGAGAGAGAGAGAGTAGACTTTTGTAGTAAAAACTAGAGAGAGAGAGAGAGAGAGAGAGAGAGAGAGATAGAGAGAGAGAGAGAGAGAGAGAGAGAGAGAGAGAATTCAACAAATGCCAAGCTCTTGTATTTAACTTACGGTGTTGTAAACTCCCAAATGTTCTCTGGAAGTTAACATTTTTCTTTTCCTTTAGAAGCTTACCTACTCAAAGGTCTCAAATTCCTCGGATGTCTCTTTATGATTTTATTTACGAGGAAGGAGTAAGAGAAGGAGAAAGGAAGGATGAATAAGAGAAGGAAGAAAGGAAGGAGGAATAAGGGGAGGAAGAAAGGAAGGAGGAATAGGGGAGGAAGAAAGGAAGGAGGAATAAGGGGAGGAAGAACGGAAGGAGGAATAAGGGGAGGAAGAAAGGAAGGAGGAATAAGGGGAGGAAGAAAGGAAGGAGGAATAAGGGGAGGAAGAAAGGAAGGAGAATAAGGGGAGGAAGAACGGAAGGAGGAATAAGGGGAGGGAGAAAGGAAGTAGGAATAAGGGGAGGAAGAACGGAAGGAGGAATAAGGGGAGGAAGAAAGGAAGGAGGAATAAGGGGAGGGATGAAGGAAGGAGGAATAAGGGGAGAAAGAAAGGAAATAGGAATAAGGGGAGGAAGAAAGGAAGGAGGAATAAGGGGAGGAAGAACGGAAGGAGGAATAAGGAGAGGAAGAAAGGAAGGAGAATAAGGGGAGGAAGAAAGGAAGGAGGAATAAGGGGAGGAAGAAAGGAAGAGGAATAAGGGGAGGAAGAACGGAAGGAGGAATAAGAGAAGGAAGAAAGGAAGGAGGAATAAGGGGAAGAAGAAAGGAAGGAGGAATAAGGGGAGGGAGGAAGGAAGGAGGAATAAGGGGAGGAAGAACGGAAGGAGGAATAAGGGGAGGGAGAAAGGAAGTAGGAATAAGGGGAGAAGAACGGAAGGAGGAATAAGGGGAGGAAGAACGGAA
>NC_090753.1:71590772-71615788 GCF_036898095.1 Palaemon carinicauda
CTTCCACTCACAAACTGACAGAAATCTGTCTTCCAAATCCCTTCCACTCACAAACTGACACAAAACTGTCTTCCAAATCACTTCCACTCACAAACTGACACAAAACTGTCTTCAAAATCACTTCCACTCACAAACTGACAGAAATCTGTCTTCCAAATCACTTCCACTCACAAACTGACAAAAAACTGTCTTCCAAATACCTTCCACTCACAAACTGACAGAAAACTGTCTTCCAAATCACTTACCTTCACAAACTGACAGAAAACTGTTTTCCAAAACTGTTCCACTCACAAACTGACAGAAAACTGTCTTCCAAAAAATCACCACCACTCACAAAATACAGACAGAGAACTGTTTTCCAAAACTGTTCCACTCACAAACTGACAGAAAACTTTCTTCCAAATCACTAAAAGTCACAAAATACTGACAGAAAACCGTCTTCCAAATCACTTCCACTCACAAACTGACACAAAACTGTCCTTTCCCTTCCGATCGAACAGTTTTGAATATCATTAACAACGTCTCCCCATTTCCTCGAACAATATCGAAAGAGGAACTGGGGTCCTACAGGAACCAAATGTCCCTGTCAGAATCATATCCTCTGCATAGGATATCAAACCGCTCGTGTGTGCCTGGACGGGACAATGCTGGGAAGGAGGAGCATTGTCCGAAAGCCATCCAAGGATTCAACCAGATTAATAGCTTATAAGGATATGTCTCGGGATAGCGATTCCTCGCCTGTGTCAGCACATAACAGGGATCCTATGTCAGGAATATGAAATTCACATTTCGGCTGATATGTGCAATTAACTTTATCATGGAATCATAAGTCTTTTGAGGACATAATTAAATTGGACATCTGATTCCGCACATGGACATAAACATTATAATATATATATATATGTATATATATATATATATATATATATATATATATATATATATATATATATATACGTACAAAGGTAAAATACATTTACAGTATATACATTGACCTAAACAGTATATATACATATATATAAACACACACACACACACACACACACACACACACACACACATATATATATATATATATATATATATATATATGTGTGTGTGTGTGTGTGTGTGTGTGTGTGGGTGAGTATATGTATATACGTACGTAAGTATGTATTTATACATCGATTAATTATCAAATATCTCCTACTTAAGTCAACTGCCAATCAGACTACCCATCCACTTATCAATCATCATATATAAATCAAATCTATTCCAAAACCTGTCCACAGATGGCTTTCCCAAAAGAATGAGAATAAATGAAATACAAATGAAATAAGGAAAGGAGGGAAGACACAAACGTAAGGAAATACACGAAATAAAGGGAGACAGGAGAGAAGATAAAAGTTTAGAGAAGGGGACATCCTTTACTCCTTCCGTCCTGAGATTCGCCTCGAAGGATCTTTGGATATTTGGAGTGAAGGAATACTTCTTCTTCCTCTTCTCCTTCTTCGTGAAATGGTTCGGATTTCTGTTCCTCTGTTGATGCAATAACATAGAATTTTTGTTCAACGTCGTCTTTCCTCCTCCCTTTTTTTTTTTTTTTTTTTTTTTTTTTTTTTTTAATCAGTGGATATGCGTCATTGGATACTTTGATAATTACTATATCTTGCTACTAAAGAAGTTGATATACAGTTTTAAGAAATAGAATGATTTGGGTTTTGAAATTTTATATATATATATATATATAGATAGATAGATAGATAGATAGATAGATGGATAGATAGATAAAGTACATGCTGTATATATATATATATATATATATATAAATATATATGTATTTATGTGAGTATATATATATATGTATGTGTATATATATACATATATATATATGTATATATATATATATATATATATATAGTTTTCCTTATTATTATTATTATTATTATTATTATTATTATTATTATTATTATTATTATTATTATTATTATTATTTGCCAAGTTATAACCTCAGCTGGAAAAGAAGGATGCTATAAGCACAAGGGCTCCAACAAGGAAAAAATAGCCTAGTGAGGAAAGGAAATAAATAAATAAACTATTAAAGAAGTAATGAACAATCAAAATAAAAATATTTCAAGAAGATTAATAACATTATACATTTTTCATAATATAAAATATAAAAACTTGATAAAGAAATTTTCATTCTAATTCTCTGCAAGAGAAGCTTCTTATAGGTTTATTTTTCTCTTTCTCCATGTCCTTCAATCCTTCAGTCCTTCATGTCCTTCAATCCTTCATGTCCTTCACTCCTTCAGTCTTTCATGTCCTTCAGTCCTTCAGTCCTTCAATCCTTCAGTCCTTCAATACTTCAGTCCTTCACGTCCTTCACTCCTTCAATCCTTCAGTCCTTCAATCCTTCAGTCTTTCATGTCCTTCAGTCCTTTAAATCTTCAGTCCTTCCCCCACCTGGTAGAAAAAATGGGCGAAGAATTCTTAAGCATAAGGAGATTAAAATCGACCTGTATTTTCCTAAACCTCTACTTCACCCTCGCTTCTTCCATCTTTATTTACTTTCCTTGATCCTCCATTGTTTTTATGATGTGGACTGGAACTTTTTCATGTATTTCAGTAATACAATTGAATACATCTTGTATACATGTTTTCACGCTATAAATTCTGCACTGAAATGAGACACTTAATTTCGAAAACTTTTTCCATTTCCATCTTTATTTTACTTTCCTTGATCCTCCATTGTTTTTATGATGTGGACTGGAACTTTTTCATATATTTCAGTAATACAATTAAATACATCTTGCGTGCCTACATGCTTTCACCCTATAAATTCTTCACTGAAATGAGACACTTAATTTCGAAATCCTTTTCCATTTCCATCTTTATTTACTTAACTTGATCCTCCATTGTTTTTATGATGTAGACTGAAATGTTTTCATGTATTTCAGTAATACAATTAAATACATCTTGCGTGCCTACATGTTTTCACCCTACAAATTCTCCACTGTAATGAGACACTTAATGATTCCACGCCCAGTTTCCCCTAATCTCTTTAGAGGTCATCTGATAATAGTGAGGGGAAAAAGATAAACATTCTAGGTGTTTTAAATGTACTTGTTCCCCATATCTCTCTCTCTCTCTCTCTCTCTCTCTCTCTCTCTCTCTTCAACTCACAAACTAAAAACCGGAATTCGATCCCCGAGTGAGCACTTCAGTTATTTGCTAACGCGGGTCACAGACTTCGTGTAATGTTCGAAGCGAATAATTTTCATTGTTGTTCAGAACCTCACCGTCCTCGTAAACTAAGGGAAGGAAAGGAGGGTCTACCTGCCGAGTTATCAAAAGCCATTGTCTGGCTTTCCTTGGTCCTAGCTTGGGTGGATAGGGGCTTGGGAGCTGATCTTGCACGTATTATTATTATCATCAACATCATCATCATCATCATCATCATCATTATTATTATTATTACTCGCTAAGTTACAACCCTACTTGGAAAAGCAGGATGCTATAAGCCCAGGGGCCCCAACAGAGAAAACAGCCCAGTAATGAAAACAAATAAGGAAAAATAAAATATTCTAAGAACAGTAACATTAAAATATATATTTCCCATGTAAGATATAAAAACTTTAACAAAACAAGAAGAGAAATTAAATAGAATACATTGCCCAAGTGTACCCTCAAGCAAGAGAACTTTAGCCCCAAGACGGTGGAAGACATGCAGGGTACAGAGGCTATGGCACTACCCAAGACTAGAGAATATTTGTACAAAGACTTGTCCTTTACTAGGCACTTGAAGCAATTTGTACCAACCGTGTTTCACACAATTGTACATAATTCCTTTTGTATATATTATGCTTGTATCTTCGCTCCTCCCTCGCGCTAAAACGAACATGAAAATTCCTGTCTGGTTTTTCCTCTGTAATATTGTCTGTCTTGTGAACTTGTTATGTCCTGTTGCCTTGAGGTTTTGTATATAAGGAGAATGTTCTACAATAATATAACTCAGTCGTTTCTAATCTGCCTTTGAGTTCACACCCTTACTCGGCGCCGTCACAAATTTGAACATGAATACCTGGATTCATATTAAAAAGAGTATGAATATTCAGTAGAGAGACTCACAATGTAATTTGAAAGATAGGAATTCTTTAAAAATCATCTCTTTGCTCTCCAGTATAGTATTTTCTGTTGTAGTCCAGGTTATTTTTTTAATTGTAATTCTAGCAGCTGTAACACTGCATTTTGGCACTTTTTGCTTGAGGGTACACTCAGACACACCATTCTATCTTATTCCTCTTCCTCTTGTTTTGTTAAGTTTTTATAGTTTATATAGAAAATATTTATTTTATTGTTGTTACTGTTTTTGAAATATTTTATTTTTCCTTGTTTCCTTCCCTCACTCGGCTATTTTCCTTGGTGGGGCCCCTGGGCTTATAGCATCCTGTTTTCCAACTACGGTTGCAGCTTAGCAAGTAATAATAATAATAATAATATGCAAAATAAACTCGCCCATCTAAAGACTTCCCATTGTTGAGCAATAAACACATGAATATATATTGAACCTCGATCAGGTCCTCTATCATAAGGTTCAAACCTCTCGTTCGCAGCAATATTTCCGACCTATCAAACTCCAGGCGTTTGATATCTCCAGTTGTTGAGTGTTTGATGCTGTCAAGAACGAACAGATAAGAGTCTCTGTATCAGAGGTTTCTCTTGGGAGATTTTTCAAAAAAAAAAAAAAAAAAAAAAAAAAAAGTTTGGTTGTCTAGACTGGACAAAGAGTTTGCACTATTTGGTCAAGTTGGCTGATATATGACTGGCTGAGAGAGAGAGAGAGAGAGAGAGAGAGACCTAGCAATAATACAGTATATATATATATATATATATATATATGTATATATATATATATATATATATATATATTCGTAAAATCACAGGGAAACGTGATGCTCAGATGCAAAAGAACCACAAGGAAAATGAAAATATGAAATATAAGATTAAGTCCTGACTAGTTTCGTGATACTTCTTCAGAGAACTTAACCCTACATTTCATATTTTTACTTTACCTATGGTTCTTTTATGTTTGTGTATATTATATATATATATATATATATATGTGTGTGTATATATATATATATATATATATATATATATAATAATATATATATCTTTATATATACATATATATATATAGAGTATATATATATATATATATATATATGTGTGTGTGTGTGTGTGTGTGTGTATGTAGTTTGTAGGATATATTTACTGTATCTAAAATGACCTAAAAATTTTGGAAACCTTCGAACCTTTTCGAATACGCTTATCCACCCAAACCTAAATCCAAAATTTCATTGCGTGTAACACGGTGTGAAATCACTCCTTGAACAGAGCCTCTCATGCCTGTGTTCCAGTCCTACGCTGGAAATAGAATTCCAGCGGTAATGGAATCCCCATGATTGCCAGGAATCCGGGGAGTATGTAGGTATGTAGGTGGTATCAACATATGTTGCAATGTGTAGATGGTATCAACATATGTTTGCAATGTAATTTTTGGTTAGGTTAGGTTAGGTCTACATTTAGAGTTCATTAGAGCAATGAAAAGGTAAAGATAATGAAGGAATATCATTAGTTATCATTATTATTATTGTTATTATTATTATTATTATTATTATTATTACTAGCCAAGCTACAACCCTAGTTGGAAAAGCAAGATGCTATAAGCCCAAAAGAACCAACATGGAAAAATAGCCCTGTGAGGAGAGGAAATAAGGAAATAAATAATTTATTATTATTATTATTATTATTATTATTATTATTATTATTATTATTATTATTACTAGCCCAAGCTACAACCCTAGTTGGAAAAGCAAGATGCTATAAGCCCAAAAGAACCAACAGGGAAAAATAGCCCAGTGAGGAAAGGAAATAAGGAGATAATAAATGATGGGAACAAATTAACAATAAATCATTCTAAAAACAGTAACAACGGCAAAATAGAGATGTCATATATAAAACTATAAAAAGACTCATGTCAGCCTATTTAACATATAAACATTTGCTGCAACTTTGAACTTTTGAAGTTCTACTGATTCAACCACCCGATTGGGAAGATCATTCCACAACTTGGTCACAGCTGGAATAAAACTTCTACTTAATTTAGGATCTTCAACCCCATTTGATTTACCGTATGTAAAAAAATAGAAAATGAAGTGTATGTTAGCATCTGTATAAAAATGTAATAATTGTTGTCAATAAATAACTATAGTCAATTCTTTTTAGTGAGGCAGATTTTCACTGACTCGCCCTTTTAGCTCGGAAAAGTTACCTGATCGCTGATTGGTTGGACAAGATAATTCTAATCAATCAGATAGCAGGAAACTTTTCCGAGCTAAAAGGGCACCGCTGCGAGTCAGTGCAAATGCGCCTAATAAAAAAAAAATGAGTATAAATAACTACCAATTGACCACTGGGTGTTAATGGAAAATATATGTCCATAAATAGTGACCTCTGAGGTAAGATAAAGCTATATAGAAATTATAATGAAGGTTACATGTGTTCATGGCCTCTTATTATTATTATTATTATTATTATTATTATTATTATTACTTGCTAAACTACAACTCTATTTGAAAAAGAAGGATGCTATAAGCCCAGGGGCTCCAGGAGGGAAAATAGCCCAGTGAGGAAAGGAAACAAGGGAAAATAAAATATCTTAAGAATAGTATTAGTATTAAAATAAATATTCCCTATATAAACTATAAAAACTTTAACAGAGAAATGAGATAGAATAGTGTGCCCGAGTGTACCTTCAAGCAAGAGAATTCTAACTCAAGACAGTGGTAGACCATGGTACAGAGGCTATGGCACTATCCAAGACTAGAGAACAATGGTTTGATTTTGGAGTGTCCTTCTCCTAGAAGAGCTGCCTATCCTACCTTAAGAGTCTCTTCTACCCTTACCATGAGGAAAGTAGCCACTGAACTATTACAGTGCAGAAGTTAACCTCTTGAGAGAACAATTGTTTGGTAATCTCAGTGTTGTCAGGTGTATGAGGACAGAGGAGAATATGTAAGGAATAGGCCAGATTATTTGGTGTATGTGTAGGCAAAAAATGGTTTGGTAATCTCAGTGTTGTCAGGTGTATGAGGACAGAGGAGAATACGTAAAGAATAGGCCAGATTATTTGGTGTATGTGTAGGCAAAAAATGGTTTGGTAATCTCAGTGTTGTCAGGTGTATGAGGACAGAGGAGAATATGTAAAGAATAGGCCAGATTATTTGGTGTATGTGTAGGCAAAAAATGGTTTGGTAATCTCAGTGTTGTCAGGTGTATGAGGAGAGAGGAGAATACGTAAAGAATAGGCCAGATTATTTGGTGTCTGTGTAGGCAAAAAATGGTTTGGTAATCTCAGTGTTGTCAGGTGTATGAGGACAGAGGAGAATACGTAAAGAATAGGCCAGATTATTTGGTGCCTGTGTAGGCAAAAAATGGTTTGGTAATCTCAGTGTTGTCAGGTGTATGAGGACAGAGGAGAATACGTAAAGAATAGGCCAGATTATTTGGTGTCTGTGTAGGCAAAAAATGGTTTGGTAATCTCAGTGTTGTCAGGTGTATGAGGACAGAGGAGAATACGTAAAGAATAGGCCAGATTATTTGGTGTCTGTGTAGGCAAAAAATGGTTTGGTAATCTCAGTGTTGTCAGGTGTATGAGGACAGAGGAGAATACGTAAAGAATAGGCCAGATTATTTGGTGTCTGTGTAGGCAAAAAATGGTTTGGTAATCTCAGTGTTGTCAGGTGTATGAGGACAGAGGAGAATACGTAAAGAATAGGCCAGATTATTTGGTGTCTGTGTAGGCAAAAAATGGTTTGGTAATCTCAGTGTTGTCAGGTGTATGAGGACAGAGGAGAATACGTAAAGAATAGGCCAGATTATTTGGTGTATGTGTAAGGAAAAAATGGTTTGGTAATCTCAGTGTTGTCAGGTGTATGAGGAGAGAGGAGAATACGTAAAGAACAGGCCAGATTATTTGGTGTCTGTGTAGGCAAAAAATGGTTTGGTAATCTCAGTGTTGTCAGGTGTATGAGGACAAAGGAGAATATGTAAAGAATAGGCCAGATTATTTGGTGTCTGTGTAGGCAAAAAATGGTTTGGTAATCTCAAGTGTTGTCAGGTGTATGAGGACAGAGGAGAATATGTAAAGAATAAGCCAGATTATTTGGTGTATGTGTAGGCAAAAAATGGTTTGGTAATCTCAGTGTTGTCAGGTGTATGAGGACAGAGGAGAATATGTAAAGAATAAGCCAGATTATTTGGTGTAAGTGTAGGCAAAAAATGGTTTGGTAATCTCAGTGTTGTCAGGTGTATGAGGACAGAGGAGAATATGTAAGGAATAGGCCAGATTATTCGGTGTATGAGTAGGCAAAAAATGGTTTGGTAATCTCAGTGTTGTCAGGTGTATGAGGACAGAGGAGAATATGTAAAGAGTAGGCCAGACTATTTGGAGTGTCCTTCTCCTAGAAGAGCTGCCTACCCTACCTTAAGAGTCTCTTCTACCCTTACCATGAGGAATTTGGCCACTGAAAAATTACATTGCAATAGTTAACCTCTTCTGAGAAGAAAAATTGTTTGGTAATTTCAGTGCTGTCAGATGTATGAGGACAGAGGTGAATATGTAAAGAATAGGCCAGATTATTCGGTGTATGTGTAGGCAAAAGACCAAATGGAGTAATTCCATCACACGTTAAATAGAAGAATTTCGTTCTCGTGGTTTTGGCGAAATGAAACGAGGGTCATATTTTGCAAACCGGAAGTGTGCGAATGGATCCTTGCCTAAGTTACTAATGTACGCCTTTTGCTTTGGTCATTTCATTAATTTCAGCTTACGTTATTCTCTAATGCAGATATTTGGACTCTCTCTCTCTCTCTCTCTCTCTCTCTCTCTCTCTCTCTCTCCCCTTCCAACTACTTCCTTATTTTCGTTTCCTCCCCTTTTAAATAATGTTTCAGAATAATTTACATTTAATTACATAGATCAGACTCTCTCTCTCTCTCTCTCTCTCTCTCTCTCTCTCGCCTTCCAACTACTTCCTTATTTTCGTTTCCTCTCCTTTTATATAATGTTGCAGAATAATTTACATTCTGTTACATAGATCTCTCTCTCTCTCTCTCTCTCTCTCTCTCTCTCTCTCTCGCCTTCCAACTACTTCCTTATTTTCGTTTCCTCCCCTTTTAAATGTTTCAAAATAATTTACATTTAATTACATAGATCAGACTCTCTCTCTCTCTCTCTCTCTCTCTCTCTCTCTCTCTCAACTACTTCCTTATTTTCGTTTCCTCTCCTTTTATATAATGTTTCAGAATAATTTACATTTAATTACATAGATCAGACTCTCTCTCTCTCTCTCTCTCTCTCTCTCTCTCTCTCTTCCAACTACTCCCTTATTTTCGTTTCCTCCCCTTTTAAATAATGTTTCAGAATAATTTACATTTAATTACATAGATCAGACTCTCTCTCTCTCTCTCTCTCTCTCTCTCTCTCTCTCCAACTACTTCCTTATTTTCGTTTCCTTTTTTTTATATAATGTTCCTTAATAATATACATTCAATTACATAGATCATTCCACCCTCTCTCTCTCTCTCTCTCTCTCTCTCTCTCTCTCTCTCTCTCTGTATATCCTCAAATCCATAATCATATTGGTGCCACCAAAAGCTATCTCTCTCTCTCTCTCTCTCTCTCAGTATATCCTCAAATCCATAATCATATTGGTGCCACCAAAAACTACCTCTCTCTCTCTCTCTCTCTCTCTCTCTCTCTCTCTCTCTCTCTCTTCAGTATATCCTCAAATCCATAATCATATTGGTGCCACCAAAAGTACCTCTCTCTCTCTCTCTCTCTCTGTTTTACATTAAATCTCCTTATTTAAGTGTCTCCTTACTACAACGGATCTCCTCATTTAAATGTCTCCTCGCTACAACGGATCTCCTCATTTAAATGTCTCCTCACTACAACGGATCTCATTTAAATGTCTCCTCACTACAACGGATCTCCTCATTTAAATGTCTCCTCACTACAACGAATCTCCACATTTAAATGTCTCCTCACTACAACGGATCTCCTCATTTAAATGTCTCCTCACTACAACGGATCTCCTCATTTAAATGTCTCCTCACTACAACGGATCTCATTTAAATGTCTCCTCACTACAACGGATCTCCTCATTTAAATGTCTCCTCACTACAACGGATCTCATTTAAATGTCTCCTCACTACAACGGATCTCCTCATTTAAATGTCTCCTCACTACAACGAATCTCCTCATTTAAATGTCTCCTCACTACAACGGATCTCCTCATTTAAATGTCTCCTCACTACAACGGATCTCATTTAAATGTCTCCTCACTACAACAGATCTCCTCATTTAAATGTTTCCTCACTACAACGAATCTCCACATTTAAATGTCTCCTCACTACAACGGATCTCCTCATTTAAATGTCTCCTCACTACAACGGATCTCCTCATTTAAATGTCTCCTCACTACAACGGATCTCCTCATTTAAATGTCTCCTCACTACAACGAATCTCCATATTTAAATGTCTCCTCACTACAACGGATCTCCTCATTTAAATGTCTCCTCACTACAACGGATCTCATTTAAATGTCTCCTCACTACAACGGATCTCCTCATTTAAATGTCTCCTCACTACAACGAATCTCCTCATTTAAATGTCTCCTCACTACAACGGATCTCCTCATTTAAATGCCTCCTCACTACAACGGATCTCCTCATTTAAATGTCTCCTCACTACAACGGATCTCCTCATTTAAACGTCTCCTCACTACAACGGATCTCCTCATTTAAATGTCTCCTCACTACAACGGATCTCTTCATTTAAATGTCTCTTCACTACAACTGATCTCATTTAAATGTCTCCTCACTACAACGGATCTCCTCATTTAAATGTCTCCTCACTACAACGAATCTCCTCATTTAAATGTCTCCTCACTACAACGGATCTCCTCATTTAAATGTCTCCTCACTACGACGGATCTCATTTAAATGTCTCCTCACTACAACGGATCTCCTCATTTAAATGTCTCCTCACTACAACGAATCTCCACATTTAAATGTCTCCTCACTACAACGAATCTCCTCATTTAAATGTCTCCTCACTACAACGGATCTCCTCATTTAAATGTCTCCTCACAACAACGGATCTCATTTAAATGTCTCCTCACTACAACGGATCTCCTTATTTAAATGTCTCCTCACTACAACGAATCTCCACATTTAAATGTCTCCTCACTACAACGAATCTCCACATTTAAATGTCTCCTCACTACAACGAATCTCCTCATTTAAATGTCTCCTCACTACAACGGATCTCCTCATTTAAACATCTCCTACTACGACGGATCTCCTCATTTAAACGTCTCCTCACTACGACGGATCTCCTCATTTAAACGTCTCCTCACTATGACGGATCTCCTCATTTAAACGTCTCCTCACTACGACGGATCTCCTCATTTAAACGTCTCCTCACTACGACGGCTCTCCTCATTTAAATGTCTCCTCACTAAAACGGATCTCCTCATTTAAACGTCTCCTCACTACGACGGATCTCCTCATTTAAACGTCTCCTCATTTAAACGTCTCCTCACTACAACAGATCTCTTCATTTAAACGTCTCCTCACTATGACGGATCTCCTCATTTAAACGTCTCCTCACTACGACGGATCTCCTCATTTAAACGTCTCCTCACTACGACGGATCTCCTCATTTAAATGTCTCCTCACTAAAACGGATCTCCTCATTTAAACGTCTCCTCACTACGACGGATATCCTCATTTAAACGTCTCCTCATTTAAACGTCTCCTCACTACAACAGATCTCTTCATTTAAACGTCTCCTCACTGCGACGGATCTCCTCATTTAAACGTCTCCTCACTACGACGGATCTCCTCATTTAAACGTCTCCTCACTACAACGGATCTCCTCATTTAAATGTCTCCTCACTACGTCTCTTCGCTACGACGGATCTCCTCATTTAAACGTCTCCTCACTACAACGGATCTCCTCATTTAAACGTCTCTTCGCTACAACGGATCTCCTCATTTAAAATGTCTCCTCACTACAACGGATCTCATTTAAATGTCTCCTCACTACAACGGATCTCCTCATTTAAATGTCTCCTCACTACAACGGATCTCCTCATTTAAATGCCTTCTCACTACAACGGATCTCTTCATTTAAATGTCTCCTCACTGCGACGGATCTCCTCATTTAAATGTCTCCTCACTACAACGGATCTCCTCATTTAAATGTCTCCTCACTACGACGTATCTCCTCATTTAAATGTCTCCTCACTACAACGAATCTCCTCATTTAAATGTCTCCTCACTACGACATATCTCCTCATTTAAACGCCTCCTCACTACAACGGATCTCTTCATTTAAACGTCTCCTCACTACGACGGATCTCCTCATTTAAACGTCTCCTCCGACGGATCTCCTCATTTAAACGCCTCCTCACTGCGACGGATCTCCTCATTTAAACGTCTCCTCACTGCGACGGATCTCCTCATTTAAACGTCTCCTCCGACGGATCTCCTCATTTAAACGCCTCCTCACTGCGACGGATCTCCTCATTTAAACGTCTCCTCACTGCGACGGATCTCCTCATTTAAACGTCTCCTCACTGCGACGGATCTCCTCATTTAAACGCCTCCTCACTGCGACGGATCTCCTCATTTAAACGTCTCCTCACTGCGACGGATCTCCTCATTTAAACGCCTCCTCACTGCGACGGACCTCCTCATTTAAACGTCTCCTCACTGCGACGGATCTCCTCATTTAAACGCCTCCTCACTGCGACGGACCTCCTCATTTAAACGTCTCCTCACTGCGACGGATCTCCTCATTTAAACGCCTCCTCACTGCGACGGACCTCCTCATTTAAACGTCTCCTCACTGCGACGGATCTCCTCATTTAAACGCCTCCTCACTGCGACGGATCTCCTCATTTAAACGTCTCCTCACTGCGACGGATCTCCTCATTTAAACGCCTCCTCACTGCGACGGATCTCCTCATTTAAACGTCTCCTCACTGCGACGGATCTCCTCATTTAAACGTCTCCTCACTGCGACGGATCTCCTCATTTAAACGTCTCCTCACTGCGACGGATCTCCTCATTTAAACGTCTCCTCACTGCGACGGATCTCCTCATTTAAACGTCTCCTCACTACGACGGATCTCCTCATTTAAACGTCTCCTCACTACGACGGATCTCCTCATTTAAACGTCTCCTCACTACGACGGATCTCCTCATTTAAACGTCTCCTCACTACGACGGATCTCCTCATTTAAACGTCTCCTCACTACAACGGATCTCTTCATTTAAATGCTTCCTCACTACAACTGATCTCTTCTTTTAAATGTCTCCTCACTACAACGGATCTCCTTATTTAAATGTCTCGTCACTGCAATGGATCTCCTCATTTAAACGTCTCCTCACTACGACGGATCTCCTCATTTAAATGTCTCCTCACTACGACGGATCTCCTCATTTAAACGTCTCCTCACTACGATGGATCTCCTCATTTAAACGTCTCCTCATTTAAACGTCTCCTCACTACAACGGATCTCCTCATTTAAACGTCTCCTCACTACAACGGATCTCCTCATTTAAACGTCTCCTCACTACAACGGATATCCTCATTTAAACGTCTCCTCACTACGACGGATATCCTCATTTAAACGTCTCCTCACTACGACGGATCTCCTCATTTAAACGTCTCCTCACTACGACGGATCTCCTCATTTAAACGTCTCCTCACTACGACGGATCTCCTCATTTAAACGTCTCCTCACTACAACGGATCTCTTCATTTAAATGCTTCCTCACTACAACTGATCTCTTCTTTTAAATGTCTCCTCACTACAACGGATCTCCTTATTTAAATGTCTCGTCACTGCAATGGATCTCCTCATTTAAACGTCTCCTCACTACGACGGATCTCCTCATTTAAATGTCTCCTCACTACGACGGATCTCCTCATTTAAACGTCTCCTCATTTAAACGTCTCCTCACTACAACGGATCTCCTCATTTAAACGTCTCCTCACTACAACGGATCTCCTCATTTAAACGTCTCCTCACTACAACGGATCTCCTCATTTAAACGTCTCCTCACTACAACGGATCTCCTCATTTAAACGTCTCCTCACTACAACGGATCTCCTCATTTAAACGTCTCCTCACTACGACGGATCTCCTCATTTAAACGTCTCCTCACTACGACGGATCTCCTCATTTAAACGTCTCCTCACTACAACGGATCTCCTCATTTAAACGCCTCCTCACTACGACGGATCTCCTCATTTAAACGTCTCCTCACTACGACGGATCTCCTCATTAAAACGTCTCCTCACTACGACGGATCTCCTCATTTAAATGTCTCCTCACTACGGCGGATCTCCTCATTTAAACGTCTCCTCACTACAACGGATCCGTTATTTGTATTTCACAACTAGTCGAACATGGCAAATTCTAAAGATTTTTTCAGCCAACTAAAAATTTCACAGTCGGAATATTAGGAAAATATATATGTTTTTACGTTTTTTCCATTGCAATAAAATAATTTCACTATTTATTTTTCAAAACCAAGTTTTATTCGTTTCACCAATGCAATGTAAACGAAATTTCCATAGGAAAACATAGATAAAAATATCATAAACAGAAGAAACAAATTCGATGTCCAATGGTATTTGGAAGTGATTTTGAAAAACATTTTTGTTTCAGTAATAAATACAGGAAAAATACGAGCAAATATCGCTTACATTTTTCTGTAACGTAAAATTGGCTTATATATATATCTTTAGTTCTTTAGAACATTAATTCTAATTCATCATCATCATTATCATCATCGTCATCTCCTACGTCTATGGACGCAAAGGGCATTAAAAAAAAAAAAAAAAAAAAAAAAAAAAAAAAAGTCCGTAAAAATATACTGTTCTCAAACGTATTTCAGTCAAATACAGGCGACCGTAATTTGACCTTACTTTGTTATTATCTTTTATGGGTTGGTGACCGTGATATCACTCCTTTACGTCAATATATACGTTTTTAAAACGGTGAAAATCCTGGAATAAATGTTGCCAGACATTGATCGTATTTTTAATACAAATTTTTAACAGTGAACAGTATTTACTTCCAGTATTTACTTCTAATTAATTGGTTATAAATTCATGTGCATTTTTTAGGGAAAATGATCAATGCTTGCATAAGGTTTTGTTATTGAAGAGTGTAACGTTGGGTTTGCGGCCAGGGTTTAAACTTTTAGGGTGATTACCTTAGTTTGAGGTAATTTGCACGGTTTCAGGGTAATTTTTAAGGTAATGATATTTGTAAGGCAATTTCGGTCTTACTATCTTCAAATTTAAGGAAGTTGGAAAAGTTTCAAGGTAATCTAAGGTAAACTAAGGCAATTTCGGTCTTACTATCTTCAAATTTAAGGAAGTTGGAAAAGTTTCAAGGTAATCTAAGGTAAAATAAGGCAATTTCGGTCTTACTATCTTCAAATTTAAGGAAGTTGGAAAAGTTTCAAGGTAATCTAAGGTAAAAAAATAGCAGCATCTAAGGTAATACCTGCATGTTCAAGTTTAAACCCTTGGTCTACCCCTTCTTAGTTAGTTTCTTTTCCCCTTTTTTTTCTTTAGCCTGTCATAAACTCATTATTAACCCTCCATCTCTCCTCTGTACCCAACTACTACTATAATTTTATAATCAGACGAAAGATACTGTAACAGTCTGTGATTTTGACTCTTATGTAAAGTGAGCTGCATAATTAAAGGTTTTAGTCCTAAAAGAAGATAATTCTTACCTATTTTAAAAGAATTTAACTCTTGTTATTTCCATAGCTGTGACCAGCTTATATTCTAAGGCTTTAGTAAGGCTCCAAATTTCTGATGCATAAGTTAATACTAGTAGGATCATCTGTTTGAATATTTTGATTTTTAGAGAAAGGGGCATTTTACATTTCATAACTTCATTTTCTTTACCAAAACCTCTATATTCCATGCTTATCCTTTTCATTTCGGTCTCATGTCCTGGGGAAACACTTAGGCTACTGTCAGTCCTAATTACGTATAGTCGTTAACAATTTCTAGAGGTTCGTCTATAACCCTTATTTGTTGTCTAAATTTCCCTTGAAAATCTTAATTTTACTCATATTCATATTCAGCCCTACATTTCTACGTTCTTTACTCAAATCTTCTATCATCTTTTCCATTTCCTCTGAATCACTAAACAGAACTATGTTAACTGCATATTTTGAGTTGTTAAAGTATTCCAGGTTAATGTCAATTCCTACATTTTCCAAATCCAAATTTTTAAAACCTTCTTTCTCAATCAGAATTTTCTCATAATCTTTATATCGTTTTGAAATTGCTGTACTTCCTGAATATATGTCTTCCAGTTCTAACCTAAGAGTCATCAATTGTTTGTCTTTGAAGAGCTTTCATTACGGCTGAAGTTTTGACAGAACCAAAATCTTTCTTATAGTCTTCAAATTTCATGCATAGTTGCTTGTTATACTGTTGATTTTTCTATCAATTTCTTGTCTTTGAAGAACTTTCATTACTGCTGAAGTTTTGACAGAACCAAAAGCTTTCTTATAGTCTTTAAATGTCATGCATAGTGGCTTGTTATACTGTTGAGTTTTCCATTAATTTCTTGTCTTTTAAGAGCTCTCATTACTGCTGAAGTTTTGACAGAACCAAAATCTTTCTTATAGTCTTTAAATGTCATGCATAGTGGCTTGTTATACTGTTGAGTTTTCCATTAATTTCTTGTCTTTGAAGAGCTCTCATTACTGCTGAAGTTTTGACATAACCAAAAGCTTTCTTATAGTCTTTAAATGTCATGCATAATGGCTTGTTATACTGTTGATTTTTCCATCAATTTCTTGTCTTTGAAGAACTTTCATTACTGCTGAAGTTTTGACAGAACCAAAAGCTTTCTTATAGTCTTTAAATTTCCTGCATAGTGGCTTGTTATACTGTTGATTTTTCCATCAATTTCTTGTCTTTGAAGAACTTTCATTACGGCTGAAGTTTTGACAGAACCAAAAGCTTTCTTATAGTCTTTAAATGTCATGCATAGTGGCTTGTTATACTGTTGATTTTTCCATCAATTTCTTGTCTTTGAAGAACTTTCATTACTGCTGAAGTTTTGACAGAACCAAAAGCTTTCTTATAGTCTTTAAATGTCATGCATAGTGGCTTGTTATACTGTTGATTTTTCCATCAATTTCTTGTCTTTGAAGAACTTTCATTACTGCTGAAGTTTTGACAGAACCAAAAGCTTTCTTATAGTCTTTAAATGTCATGCATAGTGGCTTGTTATACTGTTGATTTTTCCATCAATTTCTTGTCTTTGAAGAACTTTCATTACTGCTGAAGTTTTGACAGAACCAAAAGCTTTCTTATAGTCTTTAAATTTCCTGCATAGTGGCTTGTTATATTCTGTTGATTTTAACATTAGCTGGTTAATTACATGGACAACTGACACCCCTTTTCTAAAACCTGCATGATCTCTAGTTGATTAAAGTCTAGCTATCTTTCTATTCGGGCAAATAAAACGTGTGAGTGTATATATACTGTGTGTACTGTATATGTATATGCATGTATGTATGCATATATGCATTTATATATATATATATATATATATACACCCACACACACACACACACACACATATATATATATATATATATATATAAATATATATATCTGCATATATATACACATACACATACACACACACATATATATATCTGTATATATATATACACATACACACACATATATATATATATATATATATATACACAGTATATATAGCGTATTTGCGTGTGGATGGTTGTTTTTGTTCACAAATCTCTTGTTACCATAATTTTTTTTCAGTAAAACCTCTTCCAGGAAAATTAATCGAAATAGAAAAAATCTTGACATAATACCAGATTTATACTGGCAATACCACATAATGATATTCAATAAATCCTAAATAATATTTAATATCAAATAAGTCTAAATTTGGCTGATTGAAAATAACGTTAAAAGATTATCCCTAAGAAACATTCAATATCATATATCATTAGTTAATAAGAAAAGAGGGCTTTGATCTCTTCATGATAGAGAGTTATTTATGGATTTTTCAAAACGCTGAATTTCTAGGCAAAGAATTTTTAGAAAATAGGATAACGAAAATAAAGTACTTGAGAACATTGACGATAGTAACCTTATATTTATTATTATTATTATTATCATTATTATTATTATTATTATTATTATTATTACTTGCCAAGCTACGCCATTAGTTGGAAAAGCAGGATACTATAAGCCCAGGGGCTCCAGCAGGGAAAATAGCCCAGTGTGGAAAAGAAGCAAGGAAAAATAAAATATTTCAAGAACAGTAACAACATAAATATCTCCTATATAAATTATGAAAACTTTAACAAAACAAGAGGAAGAGAAATAAGATAGAATAGTGTGCTCGAGTGTACCCTCAAGCAAGAGAACTCTACCCCAAGACAGTGGAAGACCATGGTACATAGGCTATGGCACTACCCCAGACAAGAGAACAATGATTTAATTTTTGAGTGTCCTCCTAGAAGAGCTGCTTAACATAGCTAAAGAGTCTCTTCTACTCTTACCAAAGGAAAGTGGCCACTGAACAATTAGTTCAGTAACCATTTGAGTGGAGAAGAATTGTTTGGTATTCTGTGTTGTCAGGTGTATGAGGACAGAGGAGGATATGTAAAGAATAGGCCAGACTATTCAGTGTGGATCTGTAAACAGAGAGAAGGATCCAATTTAGTACTGTCTGGCCAGTCAAAAGACCTCATAACTCTCTATCGGTAGTATCGCAACGGGTGGCTGGTGCCCTGGCCAACATATTACCTACATACAGTATTAGTCTTTTGTATTGCAGTCAAACTAATATACCCCGAAAATTGTTATTTCCCAGAAGTTTAATATCAGTGAGTCAGAATATTAACAATATTTGAATAAGGGTGAAAGGAATAAAGTACTTTTTCTATTTTATTTTTGGATTAAAAAAAATAGTAATTTTCATGTATATATGATATTGGATGACACCAGTTTGGGACAAATATCCCTTTTAGAATATACAATAAAACCCACTGCCAAGTAAAATCGATCAAATTTACTCGTTGATGAAGTAAAATTTAACACGTAACGTTTTTTTAGCATTAAATGAAAACTTGAGCTTTTTCGATGGATTTAAATAACTTTGCGATGTGAATCAAACGTATTTTAATAATCTACATTTAATATGAAGCTATTTAGTGTATATAAAATATATACGTGATTAGTATAGTTTTTTCATTGTCATGTAGGACAACTCAGAAATGATGTTAGAAGTAAACTATTAATAACTAAATATTTCCTTTAGATAGATATGCACATTTACCTCTCAGGGTAGCCCCTTTCACCAGGGTATGACTACTCTCTCTAACCCCTGAACGTGACAGGAATATATATATATATATATATATATGTATGTATATATATACTGTATATATATATATATATATATATGTATGTATATATATACTGTATATATATATATAATATATATATATATATATATATATACAATCATCATCATCATCATCATCACCTCCTACAGTTATTGACGCAAAGGGCCTCGGTTAGATTTCACCAGTCGTCCCTATCTTGAACTTTCCAATCAATACTTCTCCATTCATCATCTCCAGCTTCGCGCTTCATAGTCCCCAGCCATGTAGGCCTGGGTCTTCCAACTCTTTTAGTGCCTTGTGGAGCACAGTTGAATATAGTCAGACACTTGCTCTTTATCATATAGTGGCATATATCCTTGTTTCCTTTCCTCACTGAGCTATTTTCCCTGTTGGAGACCCTGGCCTTATAGTATCCTGCTTTTCCAACCAGGGTTGTAGCTTAGCAAATAATAATAATAATAATAATAATAATAATAATAATAATAATAATAATAATAATAATAATGATAATTCTTTCTGCTCAAACAGATGTGGTTAAATGTGCCTTGTGTATTCCTACTCCCTAATACACTAAATAAATCATTTATTTACCTACTGCCAGCAACGTAAAGGAATTTATAGGAATTTATTGAAGCGAAAGCCATAGAGGGGAGGGAGTCAGTTGCTAAAAAATACTTTTTTTTTTTCTTCAGACTCTTATTTCTGTTCCCTTTATTTCTGTTCCCTTTATTTCTGTTGTTTTTTTTTTACCACGATTTTCCTAAAATGTATAGTTTCTATGCGAATCCATAGGTAGAGTTCATAGCTATCCTTACTATGGGAATTTTTCTTCGATAAATTGCATATAAACATATTTTAAATAAGTTTTTTTTGACTTGATTAATGATAGAAAATTTATCACCATGAGAGAGAGAGAGAGAGAGAGAGAGAGAGAGAGAGAGAGAGAGGTCTTTAATTTGAATAAATTGTGATTAAGGGGAAATATTTTCTTGTTAGAATTTAATTTTTGGTTTTTGATTGTGTCCATTTTGGTTAGAGAGAGAGAGAGAGAGAGAGAGAGAGAGAGAGAGAGAAATCTTTTTATCTCCTTTCCACTTGTATTGTTTTGTAAAAGATATATATATATATATATATATATATATGTATATATATATATGTATATATATACATTTATATATATAGAGAGAGAATATTTTTTTCTCTCTCCTTTCCCCATGTATTGTTTTATAAGATATAAAAGAACTGTTAGAGAGAGAGAGAGAGAGAGAGAGAGAGAGAGAGAGAGAGAGATTTTTTCTCCTTTCCCCATGTATTGTTTTATAAGATATAAAGGAACTGTTAAAGAGAGAGAGAGAGAGAGAGAGAGAGAGAGAGAGAGAGAGAGAGATTTCTCTCCTTTCCCCGTGTATTGTTTTATAAGATATAAAAGAACTGTTAGAGAGAGAGAGAGAGAGAGAGAGAGAGAGAGAGAGATAGAGAGAGAGAGAGAGAGATAGAGAGAGAGAGAGAGAGTAAATACTAGAAGATAGCAAAGAAGAATGAAAAATGAATGAGTAACAAAAAAACCAGAGTTCCCAACATGGAAAACAAAGCGAATTTCAGACAGAAGAAATTTCTGGTCGAAGGCTTGAAAATAGAGATAGAGATGGAAGGGAAGACTTCCCTCTATTGTCATCTATTTCCTCAATTTCTATTCCCCAACGGACGGTATTCAGTGAACAGATCTTACATTAATCTTCCAGAATGGTAACAGACTGGATTGCAAGTGTATTTCTTACATGGTCATACATTGTAAGGCGAGTGCTTTTTCCTTCTCTCTCTCTCTCTCTCTCTCTCTCTGGTAACAGAAAAACCTTTTGAAGCTTGCCATTGCATGTTTAATACTGTTAATATATCTCTCTCTCTCTCTCTCTCTCTCTCTCTCTCTCTCATAATAGAAAACCTTTCTAAGCTTGCAATCGCATGTTTCATACTGTTAAAGTTTTTATGCCCTCGTTATCCTCAACCGTTTGTATAAAAGCTTGTTATATCGCATTAGTAAAACACTTTTTCCGTTTAGACCTAGTCATGAGCCTACCACAAGACACTCCTTTAGTAGAAGGAGACTTAATTGAATCAAATTAAAAACTATTACAGTTCTGGAATTGGCTGAAACCGTTTAGACCTAGTCATGAGCCTAACACAAGACACTCTTTTGGTAGAAGGAGACTTTATTGAATCAAATTAAAAACTATTACAGTTCTGGAATTGGCTGAAACCGTTTAGACCTAGTCATGAGCCTACCACAAGACACTCCTTTGGTAGAAGGAGACTTTATTGAACCAAATTAAAAACTATCATAATTCTGGAATTGGCTGAAACCATGGAGACCAAAACAATCATTCTCACCTCTGTGACCGACTTGTAATAATCTCCTTAATGAAGCCTTGTGGAATGAATAGTCGTTTCTAGCGGAGTGGAATCACACCGCAAACTAATTGGTATCTATGGTGTGGTTATAATCTATTCATAGTGTGACGGCGCCGAGTAAGGGTGTGAACTCAAAGGCAGATTTGAAACGACTGAGTTATATTATTGTGGAACACTCTCCTTATATACAAAACCTCAAGGCAACAGGACATAACAAGTTCACAAGACAGACAATATTACAGAGGAAAAACCAGACATGAATTTTCATGTTCGTTTTAGTGCGAGGGAAGAGCGAAGATACAAGCATAATATATACAAGAGGAATTATGTACAATTGTGTGAAATACGGTTGGTACAATAGAGTCTTAGCTGGTGAATTCTTCAACCTGCGTTCATAATGACTGACTGCAGTAGTTGCTCTAGCGGGCTCGGTTGAGCGAAAAGGTCTGGAACTGAAGTGAGAATGAAGTGAAGCAGCTCTTCTTTAGTCCATTTCTTTTAGCGATGCATATTTGCACCGACTCACAGCGGTGCCCTTTTAGCTCGGAAAAGTTTCCGGATCGCTGATTGGTTGGACAAGATAATTCTAACCAATCAGTGATCAGGAAACTTTTCCGTGCTAAAAGGGCACCGCCGCGAGTCGGTGCAAATATGCATCGCTAAAAGACATGGACTATAGAAGGATGTTCCAAAATCAAACCATAGGCCTCTAGTCTTGGGTAGTGCCATAGCCTTTGTACCATGGATTTCTATTATCTTAGGTTAGAGTTCTCTTGCTTGAGGGTACACTCGGACACATTATTCTATCTTATTTCTTTTCCTCTTGTTTTTGTTAAGGTTTTTATAGTATATATACGAATTATTTATTTCAATGTTGTTACTGTTCCTGAGATATTTTATTTTTCCTTGTTTCCTTTCCTCACAAGGCTATTTTCTCTGTTGGAGCCCCTGGGCTTATAGCATCCTGCTTTTCCAACTAGGGTTGTAGCTTAACACATAATAATAATAATAATAATAATAATAATAATAATAATGATAATAACAATAATAATAATAATGGTAATAATAATACATATACAGTATATATATATATATATATATATACATATTTATATATATATATATATATATATATATATATATAAAGCCTCTAACATTGTACTACAATATTCATGTCCCAATGACCTTTACAAACTGTTGTAACGGCTCTCCCTTTCCAAGAGATCTTTTTAGTTAACCTACGTAGAGCATTTCTACTCTGCAAATTTTTCCTTCTACCTCCGGATATTGTAGAAGAGGTTACATTTCTCTTCGCGAAATCAGAAACTGTTCTGCATTTGCAAAATTAGTTGTGTCTCTTCTTTTCGCATTTGCTTCTAAAACAGTAACAAGTCTTACACAAGATTTTTTAAATGCATTGATTAAATTCGCTTTTATTATAAGAGATTTTGATCGATATGAAAATTTGATTTTTTTTTCATCAATTTAATCAGTGAGTTGGAATTAATACTGCTATTTATTTCTTTTTCTTTTTTTTCTATTTTTTATTCCATAACTTTTAACACAATTCCTGACTTACCATATTGTTTAGTGGTATTTTGGAAATATAAAATTAGTTATTTTATGATATAAATATGTATTTCTCTACAGTATTCTCTAATCATGAAATTCCAACTAGTTACTTGAATATACAAATCAGGTATGATACACAGACTCTCTCTCTCTCTCTCTCTCTCTCTCTCTCTATCTCTATATATATATATATATATATGTTATTACTTGCTAAGCTACAACCCTCGTTAGAAAAGCAGGATGCTATAAGCCCAGGTGCCCCAACAGGGGAAATAGCCCAGTGTGGAGAGGAAACAAGGAAAAATAAAATATGTTAAGAACAGTAACAACATTGAAATAAATATTTCCTAAATAAATTATAAAAACTTTAAACAACACGAGGAAGGGAAATACGATAGAATAATGTGCTCGAGTGTACCCTCAAGCAAGAGAACTCCATTCTTATTTTCATTTGAAGACTGAATCCTTCGTCCAGCAGTATTAGTCAACACTTGAAAATTTGCCGTAAAAAACGGTAAAAATCCTGGAATAAATATTGCCAGGTATTTATTGTTTTAAAAACGGATTTATTGATATATATATATATATATATATATATATATATATATACACACACACACAGACCGTCGCCTATATTTCATATTGACGTAAAAGAGTGATATTACGGTCACCAACCCGTAAAAGATAATAATAATAAAGTAAGGTAAAAATTACGGTCACCTGTATTTTACTGAAATACGGCTGAGATCAGTATATTTTTACGGAGAATTTCCGATTAAAATATTGTTTTCTTTTTAACAGTCTATTTTCAAAACAGTTCTTTAAACCTTCAATCATCTATTATCTATTCCCACCGTATCTTCAGTCTATCAACCCTTTACTTCTTTTTCCGTCTGGCTCATCCTCTTTTCAGGCTCCACCCCATTTCAGTCTCCACCCCATTTCAGGCTCCGCCCCTTTTCAGGCTCCGCCCCTTTTCAGGCTCATTGATATTCCGAAAGGGAATACTTCCCCTTGGAAATTCTCTGTCGAAGGCCTAAAAAGCGCTTCACTGCTTACATAACTAAGCCTATGGGCCTACATCGGAAAAACATTCCACTAGATGTTTAGGACTTAGAAGAGATTATTTCAAACTCTCCTTATAAGGATATGATCTACATAATTCAGTTCGATTCAGTTTGAGAAAAGAATTTATATATAAAATATTCAACCTTATTCTATCACTACTCTCGTTAAAATGATTTGATTAATCTTATGGCTATTTTTATAATTTATAGATGTTCAATGTAAAATATCTAAGCTGAACAATATATATATATATATATATATATATGTGTATATATATGTATATATATACATATAAATATATATACTATATATGTATGTGTATATATACATATATATATATATATATATATATAAATATATATATATATATATATATATATACATTACATATATAGTATATATATATTTAT
>NC_090753.1:71616288-71621288 GCF_036898095.1 Palaemon carinicauda
GAGACCTGGGAACTGGCTCTTTAGTGAACATTGAAATATCCTGTTCAAAGGATTAAAGGCCGCTCATGAACCAGAGGCAAGGGACAGTGACATTACCTTAGCAACCAGAACAATGCCCCAGTGACTGACCATATATAGAGATCAGCACCAAGCCCACTCTTCACCCAAGCTAGGACTAAGGAGGGTTAGCCAATGGTTGCTGAGGGACTCAGCAGATAGACCCATAGGCTCCCCCAAACCCCACATCCTTAGCTCACAAGAATGGTGAAGGTTGCAGCTAACAAAGGAAGTAATGAGTTTAAGCGAGGCTCGAACCCCAGTCTGGCGTTCACCAATCAGGAACGTTACCACATCGGCCACAAATAATTAGCTGGATGTAACTACAAACTCCCCCCTCAATCACAGTCTCACTCAGATCAGATCAGATTCAGGTTGAGGCTTTGCCTTTGCAACGGCGCCTCTGTGTCTTTGAGTTTTGTGTGTTCCTTATTTTCTCTATTTTTCTCTTTTCATCCACATTTGTTGTAGTACTCTTCTTATTTTCAATATTTTCTTCACAAAAAAGGAATTTTCCAACTGTTTGTGCACTATCTTCTTCGTATGGTTGTTGGAGCTCAATTGCTTTTATTCTTGTATCACTAAACTGTGGACAATATAACATAAAGTGGTTAGCATTTTCTTCTACATCACAGAATACACAGTTTATATTTCCATCTTGGTGTCTGTTTCTTGTATTCAAGCCAATGAGTTTGTCCTTGCTCTGAATAATAAAATTGACGAAAATGTGTTGTCATACACTTCCTCCTCCTTGATTTCACTTTTCCAGTTTTTATACAAAATTAGACTCTCCTTGCACTCCATTTCACTCTTCCATTTTCTTGTGTCCCATTCTCTTGTTCTCTTCTTTATGTCCTCTTTCGTACATCTCTTGACTTCTCTCATCGCCACCCCACATTCCTCAGCATACTTCTTCACATGCATCCACCACTTCCTCTCTTTTTCTTCCATATCATTGACTATTGCTGTTAGTAAGTCCTTTTCTCCCTTATAAATGCTATTAAGGTACCTCAGCTTACCATCCATTACCATTGTTTTCATAGCAGATGCTCCTACATCTCCTCTCAAGGCTACAATTGCTGTATTCTTTACACCCCCTAACATCCTTCTATACACTCCATTCTCTATTCTTTGCAACTTTTCTATTTCCGTTTCCGTTAAGTTAATTACGTTTGTTCCATATAGTATAGAAGGTAGTGCTACACTTTTCCAGTATGCTTTCCCTATCATTATCTTATTACAACTTTTTTCTATGATCGAATATGTAAGAATAGCTAGCTTTTGCGCCTTAACCCTTTCTCTGCTATTGTTAACTTTATCAAATTTGAAAAAGGGAAACATCGTTTAAAGTTATCCAAATTAAAGTAAGTAGGTATTCATTTGAGAGATCTTGACAAGAACTTTCCAATAGGTATCAACAAGCTAGGATGTGTGTGGTCTTGAAAGATTTTGCTCCATCAAACGTTTTATTAAGTTCACTACTGGCAGTGAAAGGGTTAACTATCATTTCACTTTTCTGTGTTTTGAACATATTCCTACTATCATCTACCTTGATACCTAGGTATTTAATATTGCTCACTACTCTTATTCCCTCTATATTATCTGGTCCTTTCTCAGACATGCAATCGAACGCCCGGGGATTAAGACTTCCCGAGTCCCAACACCGGGAAGTTTAGCAATCACAGCGTTCTTCCAACACAAGTGATAAGAAGAACCTTGAGTTGAGCGAAGAAAGAAAACAGATCCTCCAATAGAGTTGGATCTTTTTTTTTAAATAAAGTTAAAACTAAAATTCAAAAATAAAATTGACAGAGGAGGAATATCAATGTTTGAGGAGATACGATAGAAGGCACTGTTAGTTTTTTATTTCAACTTGTTGATTTTTACGATTGCTTATTCTTGAAATTGAGTATTGAGTATACAAACACAGATGTGTGTGTATATATATATATATATATATACTTATATATATATATATATATATATACTGTATATATAAATATATATCTATCTATCTATATATATGTAGATAGATAAATAGATAGATATTTATATATGTACACACATATATATGTATATATATATATACATACATACACATATATGCAAATGTACTAAAGAACCACACACACACACACACACACACACAAAGGAACCACGGGGAATATGAAAATAGGAAATATAACATTAAGTCCTTTTCATTTTCGTGATACTTCTTTCAAGAACTACCCTTTACTTGATCTATGAAAAAAAAAAGAAGATAACGTGAAAAATTATGATCACAAACTGATTTTTATTGTCAGGAAAATAAAACTAAAAAAAAAAAAGTCGAGCTGCTGACAAGAACAATGAATACTTAAACATTTCTTTGTATGATAAGTGGAAATTTTTTTAATATCTATGGCTTGTCGGTGATGAATATAGTTATAATTTTTAAGTCATTTGATATCATCCTTATATGGACATGATTCATGGTATGACAATGAAACAATCTCCAACAGATTTAGTAGATTTGAGAGTAAATCTCTCAGAAGGATATTGGGTGTTGAATGACAGGACAGGATTTGAAAGGATACTATAAGAGAAATTACTCATGTGCCATATGTGGATGAGATCATGGTGAGAGGTAAATGGAGATGGTTTGGACATGTCCTTCGTACTCCCCAAGAAAGAGATTAGTTTACCAAACTTTCAACTGGGCTCCACAAGGCACTAAAAAAGATGAAAGACCCAGGCCTACATGGCTGAGGACTATGAAGCGCGAAGTCAGAGATGATGAATGGAGAAGTATTGAATTAAAAGTTTAAGATGGAGACGACTGGCGAAATTAACCGAGGCCCTTTGCGTCAATAGACGTAGGAGGAGATGATGATGATGATATCATCATAGGTCCATTAATTAAAGAAAACACAGTTCGTAACTTAGAAACTAACTTGAGGTATTGGTCTCATTATTATTATTATTATTATTATTATTATTATTATTATTATTATTACTAGCTAAGCTACAACCATAGTTGGAAAAGCAGGATGCTATAAGCCCAGTGGCTCCAACGGGGAAAATAGCCCAGTGAGGAAGGTAACAAGGAAAAATAAAATATTTTAAGAATAGAAACAACATTAGAATAAATATTTCCTATATAAACTATAATACAAAAACAAGAGAAAGATAAATAAGATAGATTAGTGTGCCCGAGTGTACCCTCAAGCAAGAGAACTCTAACTCAAGACAGTGGAAGACCGTTGAACAAAGGCTATGGCACTACTCAAGACAAGAGAACAATGGTTTGATTTTGGAGTATGCTTCTCTTAGAATAGCTGCTTACCATAGTTAAAGAGCATGGCCCAGCTGCAACAGCTGAAATTTAAGTCATTGATTAATGAAATCTTATTTCGTGTTACGAACAAGACTGAGGAATGATTATGTTAAAAGAGAGCTTCAATTTCTTTATCCAAGACAGTGGAAGACCATGGTACAGAGGCTATGACACTACCCAAGACAAGAGAACAATGGTTTGGTTTTGGAGTGTGCTTCTCCTAGAAGAGCTGCTTACCATAGTTAAAGAACATGGCGAGCTACAATAGCTGAAATTTAAGTCATTGATTAATGAAAGCTATTTCGTGTTACGAACAAGACTGAGGAATGATTATGTAAAAAAAGAGCTTCAATTTCTTAATCCAAGACAGTGGAAGACCATGGTACAGAGTCTATGACACTACCCAAGACAAGAGAACAATGGTTTGGTTTTGGAGTGTGCTTCTCGTAGAAGAGCTGCTTACCATAGCTAAAGAGCATGGCCCAGCTGCAAAAGCTGAAATTTAAATCATTGATTAATGAAATCTATTTCGTGTTACGAACAAGACTGAGGAATGATTATGTTAAAAGAGAGCTTCAATTTCTTTATCCAAGACAGTAGAAGACCATGGTACAGAGGCTATGGCACTACCCAAGACTAGAAAACAATGGTTTAGGTTTGGAGTGTGCTTCTCGTAGAAGAGCTGCTTACCATAGTTTAAAGAGCATGGCCCAGCTGCAACAGCTGAAATTTAAGTCATTGATTAACGGAAGCTATTTCGTGTTACGAACAAGACTGAGGAATGATTTTGTAAAAAGATAGCTTCAATTTCTTTATCCAAGACAGTAGAAGACCATGGTACAGAGGCTATGGCACTACCCAAGACTAGAAAACAATGGTTTAGGTTTGGAGTGTGCTTCTCGTAGAAGAGCTGCTTACCATAGCTAAAGAGCATGGTCCAGCTACAACAGCTGAAATTTAAGTCATTGATTAATGGAAGCTATCACGGCTTACAAACACGTGAACTGAGAAGTGATTATGTAAAAAGAAAGTTTCTTCAATTTGGGGAATTTTTTTTCCTAGTCCGTTGAGATCTGACCATCTGCTACTATTTGCTCAAGTAAACAAGACGAAAGAGTCGAGAGACCCAAAGAGAACTTTGTATTGGAAACCAGGGAGAAAACCGAAAAAAAGAGCTCGCTGGAAAAAAAATTCAATACAGGTGTGAAGGGGAAAAAAAAAGGTCAGATCTTTCCTCCAAGGTCCCGAAAAGGTCAGATTAGGAGTTCTTTTGAGTGGAGAAGAAGATGTCGGGCTTTCAATATATCCAAGGTTCTGGCAAGAGAAGTTTGCATGAATGGAAGACACTTAGGCTAACGAGGAGAATTTTTCTGGTACCTTTAGAGAAAATATCCTCTCTCTCTCTCTCTCTCTCTCTCTCTCTCTCTCAGCTGATCTTATTTGTGACAGTCCATTTTCCAGGTTCGACAAAATACTCTCTCTCTCTCTCTCTCTCTCTCTCTCTCTCTCTCTCATTTGGAATGTTTATTTTAATGCTTATACTCTCTCTCTCTCTCTCTCTCTCTCTCTCTCTCTCTCTCTCTAACTCCGATAAATTCGAATCAATAAATTATGGAAACAGAGAAGG
>NC_090753.1:71626288-71631288 GCF_036898095.1 Palaemon carinicauda
TTCGGATCCGTTGTGGGTTTCCCATTATTGCCATCATTTTTATCATTGCCCCCACAATAGATCCTGCTGATGGATCATCTTTCCATTCATGGACCATCGGATATCCACTCAGGCGATCAGCATAAATCAAGAAATGTCTGCCATTACAGTAAAATAGGTCTGCAGATACACATTCGAACGGTCGAGATGGTAATGGGTCTGATTGTAGTGGTTCCTTTCCCAGGCTGGGTAGATGGCATTGGCATGTCTCACATTTCTCTACTAGCTGATTTATGTCATTTGTGATACCAGGCCAGTATACACACATACGGGCACGCTGCTTCGTTCTTGTAATTCCTTGATGAGCAGTATGCAGTAGATTAAGAACTTCTCGTCTCTGTCCTTTTGGAATTACAATGCGCTGCCCATATATCACAAGGTCTTCGTCAATAGCTAATTGGTGTCGTATGGCTTTATACTGTTTCACACATGCAGGTACATCTTCATGTCCTACATTGTCATTCCTGACAGCAGTTACTAATTCCATGTATTCTGGATCTCCTCTTGCGGCTTCACGTAACTTTTCAATGATGAGGTCAGTGCATCCTTTCCCATCCATTGAATTCTCACTTCCTATTGATGCGATCCGAATAGCCATCAATGTACGTCCCTGGAGATAGTCTTCACCTTCATCTGGATCCTCCACGGGTGCTCGGCTAAGGCAATCTGCGATAGCATGCTCCTTACCTTTTCTCCATTCAACAGTGAATTGATATTGACTTTGGAGTTCTGCCTTCAAATTCTGCAATTTAACATTTTCAACCTGGGTCAAAGAGTATTTGTTGAATATTGACAAGAGCGGACGATGGTCAGTAATCACTGTAAACTGTGGTAGTCCAGACAAATATAACCTACTTTTCTTCAATGCATATCTGATAGATAGAGCCTCTAGTTCTATCATGGAGTACCTGGTTTCAACATCTGTCAGGAACCTGCTTCCACAACTGATGAGTTTCCATCCATCTTCATGTCGTTGAAGCACGATGAAGCCAAATCCATTTAGTCTGCTTGCATCAGTTTCCACACGAGTTTCCCGAAGTGGATCAAATTGTGCAAGAACTGGTGTTTTTACGAGAAGTTGCTTCACTTCATTAAAGGCTTCAGTATGTGCTGGCAACCATTGAAACTGATTCCTGGTTTTCAAAAGTTCCCTCAGCGGCGTGCTCGCTGCACTAATGTGCGGGCTAAAGGATCCTAACTGATTTACCAATCCCATAAAACTTCGTAGTTCGGTGATATTTGTCGGCGTTGCAAAATCTGCAATAGCATTCACTTTCTTTGGATCTGCTTCTGTCCCGTTTTTGGACAAAACATACCCAGCAAACTGCACTTTTGGTTGAGCAAATTTGAATTTTTTCTCATTCAATGAAATGCCATGTTCGATGCACCTGTTTAGGAATGCCCGTACATCTTGTATGTGTTCCTTATACGTCCTACTTGCAATCAGCACGTCGTCCACCACTTTATGGGTTCTTTCCAAACCATCAATTGCCAAGTCTCCTCTGAAATTGTAACTGTCACCAGTGCTGATGAATCCCATAGGCGCTCTCTTGTACCGAAATCTTCCCCATGGTGTTAGGAAAGTAGTAAGATCTCTTGAATCTTCATGTAACTCTAATTGCCAGTAACCCTTGACAGCATCACATACTGTGAAGTATTTAGCACCATGAATCACTTCATTTATAGCATCCTGTGGCGTTTTGGCATTGTGTACTGTCCTATTTACTTGCGAATTGAGCTTTGTGAGATCGACCGTCATTCTGATCCCACCATCTGGTTTCGGGATTACAACGATTGGATGGCACCATTCCGTTGGTCTATCTCCAACTCGTTCTATGACATCCTGATTAATCATGTTCTCCAGCTCCTTCTTCACTGCATCCCGCAATGGGTAGCTCACTGGTCGGGAGGCATAAATTGCAAAAGGTTTTGCATTTTCCTTAAGCTCTATTCTCATCGGTGCAGTTTTCATAGTTTTTAACCGTCCTTCAATGCTGAACACTTTTGAGTAGTCTTCTATGATCTGGTTCCTCGTGTTTATGCTGAATTCCTCCACTGGGCTATTTTTTTCAGTATACCGAAGATCTGTGATAATACGAACTGTTTTTTTCATAGGAAATGGGAAATTTTCATGCACGATGTGCAACTTCTTGCAGGCATCAAGAGATATATACATCTCCTCACTTTTGACGTCACTACAAAAAATAACATTTTCCACACATTTGTTACCATTACCATGTAACACTAAATCAGTCTCTCCAATAACATTTAGTCTTTTGCCGTTAACACTTTCTAAGTACTCTTCACAGAATTGGAGGTCCTGTTCACCAAGCATCAAATCCTCCATCATTCCCACACCAGCAACAGTCCTCTCTGCTCCTGTATCGGCGATGACCCATTTTCTGATGACATGACTCTTCAGTGGGTGATGGATGTCAACTGACAACATCGGATGTTTCTCAGTACGCCTAGAAATGTCTGCGACATGCTTGCGTTTATCGGCTTTAGGAGACGATTTTGTAGCGTTTTCCTTCCTTGGACTTTCACAGGCCTTACTATAATGGCCAAAGCGACCACAATTAAAACACTCCTTTCCCATTGCTGGACATTTTTTTCCTTGTTGGTGGGCTGAAAAACCACATCTGCGACACTTTGCGGATTCATCCATAGAGGATTTGTTGGCATAACTTTTTGTTCGCTGTTGACTTTTGCTTCTTTTCCGGGTCTGCAATCTATTCATATCAACACTATAACCTCTACTCAATCTCTGATCTTCTTTCCCTGCCAACTCACGGTTGCGGCATAAAGTGATCGTCTCACGAAGGTTAAGTGCAGGTTTCTTCCCCAACAGTTCCTGTCTTACGCTCTCATCGCGAACTCCGGACAATATAAGAGTGGCAATCCATTCATCAGCACTCATGTCTGACAGGTTGACATCCTCTGCTTGCTCCCGAAGATCCACCAGAAAATCGTCAAATGACTCTCCGGATTCTTGCTTCCTCCGAACAAGCTTGTAACGGTCTACTGCGATGTTCCGTTGTGATTTAAGGTGTCCCCTAATCCTCTCTATGATTTCACTCAAGCTTAATTGTGTATCCATTGGGATTTCCACTGCATGGCGAATTCTTTGAAGGAACTCTGGTGTGCAAAACGTCCAAAAAGTCGCGATCTGGTCCTCTCGAGTTTTCTCCCCTAGCTTCGCCACCTGTGCGTAATTTTTCCATGTAGCCTCCCATCTCTTGAAAATCTTCAAAGTAGTACCATCATCTAGTAGCTCTGGGGGTCTAACAGAAATTTTTGTTGTCTCACTTCGGCGACTTCTCTCAACTCCTGTGGTTGTGTTATCGTTGAGGTCAGCCCGAGGTGTGACTCGTTCAAGGATAGCAGCTAATTCTCGTTCGCGGCGCTCCTGTTCACGTGTAAAGCGTTCTTCCTGTGATTGCATCTGCTTCTGTAGCATTTGCAACATAGTAAACATGGGATCACTTGCCGCTATAAAAGTAGTTTCCTTGTGCTTTTCAATAGGAGTCTTTATTCCCTCCTCAGTGTCGCCTATCAAATTGGACCTTTCGATGGTTATTTGAAGTAGTCTTGATAATCTTGATGTATTATCCTTGTTGTCATAGGGAACTCCAAGAGCCTCCAGGTAATTCTTGATTTCATCACGATCTAAATCACCAATATTTTCTTTAGTGAGGGCAAGGGCTTCCTCACGAAGTTCTGCAACTATAGGCATTGTAGTGGTAGGGTTATTCTTTCTGCTTGTAGATATCTTCCTTTATACTCACTGCGCCATGTGTTAACTTAATTCAGGAGCCAAATAAATATCGATGATAACGAATCAACTATTTATTCCTGAATGGATTTATTTATAATACGAAGTGTTACCTTCCCGGCTGACAAATAACGACTCCCCATATAAGAAAATGCGGGAGGCGAAAACCATTACAGTAGACATGTAAACAAAGTAACAGTAGTAATTATCATATGTAAACAACTGGTCGTTTGACCATACAACTGTTGAACGACAATCATAACAAGTAGATAGAACTCTAGTATACTTCAGAAAGGGGAGAGCCGTTACAACAGTTTGTAAAGATCATTGGGACATGAACATTGTAGTACAATGTTAGAGGCTTTATATATATATATATATATATATATATGTATTATTATTACCATTATTATTATTGTTATTATTATTATTATTATTATTATTATTATTATTATTATTATTTTTTGTTAAGCTACAACCCTAGTTGGAAAAGCAGGATGCTATAAGCCCAGGGGCTCCAACAGGGAAAATAGCCTAGTGAGGAAAGGAAACAAGGAAAAATAGAATATCTCAGGAACAGTAACAACATTAAAATAAATAATTCGTATATATACTATAAAAAACCTTAACAAAAGCAAGAGGAAAAGAAATAAGATAGAATAGTGTGTCCGAGTGTACCCTTAAGCAAGAGAACTCTAACCCAAGATAATAGAAATCCATAGTACAGAGGCTATGGCACTACCCAAGACTAGAGGCCAATGGTTTGATTTTGGAACGTCCTTCTATAGTCCATTTCTTTTAGCGATGCATATTTGCACCGATTCGCGGCGGTGCCCTTTTAGCTCGGAAAAGTTTCCTGATCGCTGATTGGTTAGAATTATCTCGTCCAACCAATCAGCGATCCGGAAACTTTTCCGAGCTAAAAGGGCACCACTGTGAGTCTGTGCAAATGTGAATCGCTAAAAGAAATGGACTATAGAAGAGCTGCTTCACTTCATTCTCACTTCAGTTCCAGACCTTTTCGCTCAACCGAGCAAGCTAGAGCAACCACTGCAGTCAGTCATTATGAACGCAGGTTGAAGAATTCACCAGCTAAGACTCTATTGTACCAACCGTGTTTCACACAATTGTACATAATTCCTTTTGTATATATTATGCTTGTATCTTCGCTCTTCCCTCGCACTAA
>NC_090753.1:71636288-71638788 GCF_036898095.1 Palaemon carinicauda
TGTCAAAACTTCAGCAGTAATGAAAGCTCTTCAAAGACAAGGAATTGAATGACTCTTAGGTTAGAACTGGAAGACATATATTCAGGAAGTACAGCAATTTCAAAACGATATAAAGATTATGAGAAAATTCTGATTGAGAAAGAAGGTTTTGAAAATTTGGATTTGGAAAATGTAGGAATTGACATTAACCTGGAATACTTTAACAACTCAAAATATGCAGTTAACATAGTTCTGTTTAGTGATTCAGAGGAAATGGAAAAGTTGATAGAAGATTTGAGTAAAGAACGTAGAAATGTAGGGCTGAATATGAATATGAGTAAAATATAGTTTTTCAAAGAAAATGTAGATTGTTAACGACTATACGTAATTAGGACTGATAGTAGCCTAAGTGTTTCCCCAGGACATGAGACCGAAATGAAAAGGATAAGCATGGAATATAGAGGTTTTGGTAAAGAAAATGAAGTTATGAAATGTAAAATGCCCCTTTCTCTAAAAATCAAAATATTCAAACAGATGATCCTACTAGTATTAACTTATGCATCAGAAATTTGGAGCCTTTTGTAAAATGCCCCTTTCTCTAAAAATCAAAATATTCAAACAGATGATCCTACTAGTATTAACTTATGCATCAGAAATTTGGAGCCTTACTAAAGCCTTAGAATATAAGCTGGTCACAGCTATGGAAATAACAAGAGTTAAATTCTTTTAAAATAGGTAAGAATTATCTTCTTTTAGGACTAAAACCTTTAATTATGCAGCTCACTTTACATCGTCTGATTATAAAACTATAGTAGTAGTTGGGTACAGAGGAGAGATGGAGGGTTAATAATGAGTTTATGACAGTCTAAAGAAAGAAAATGGGAAAAGAAACTAAGTAAGAAGGGGTAGACCAAGGGTTTAAACTTGAACATGTAGGTATTACCTTAGATGCTGCTATTTTTTTACCTTAGATTACCTTGAAACTTTTCCAACTTCCTTAAATTTGAAGGTAGTAAGACCGAAATTGCCTTACAAATATCATCACCTTAAAAATTACCCTGAAACCGTGCAAATTACCTCAAACTAAGGAAATTACCCTAAAAGTTTAAACCCTGGCCGCAAACCCAACGTTGCAGTCTTCAATAACAAAACCTTATGCAAGCATTGATCATTTTCCCTAAAAAATGCACATGAATTATAACCAATTAATTAGAAGTAAATACTGGAAGTAAATACTGTTCACTGTTAAAAATTTGTATTAAAAATACGATAAATGTCTGGCAACATTTATTCTAGGATTTTCACCGTTTTAAAAACATATATATTGACGTAAAGGAGTGATATCACGGTAACCAACCCATAAAAGATAATAACAAAGTAAGGTCAAATTACGGTCGCCTGTATTTGACTGAAATACGGTTGAGAACAGTATATTTTTACGGACATTTTTTTTTTTTTTTTTTTTTTTTTTTTTTTATGCCCTTTGCGTCCATAGACGTAGGAGATGACGATGATGATAATGATGATGATGAATTAGAATTAATGTACTAAAGAACTAAAGATATATATAAGCCAATTTTACGTTACAGAAAAATGTAAGCGATATTTGCTCGTATTTTTGCTGTATATGTTACTGAAACAAAAATGTTTTTCAAAATCACTTCCAAATAGCATTGGACATCGAATTTGTTTCTTCTGTTTATGATATTTTTATCTATGTTTTCCTATGGAAATTTCGTTTGCATTGCATTGGTGAAACGAATAAAACTTGGTTTTGAAAAATAAATAGTGAAATTATTTTATTGCAATGGAAATAAGAACGTAAAAACATATATATTTTCCTGATATTCCGACTGTGAAATTTTTAGTTAGCTGAAAAAAATCTTTAGAATTTGCCATGTTCGAATAGTTGTGAAATACAAATAACGGATCCGTTGTAGTGAGGAGACGTTTAAATGAGGATATCCGTTGTAGTGAGGAGGCATTTAAATGAAGAGATCCGTTGTAGTGAGGAGACGTTTAAATGAGGAGATCCGTCGTAGTGAGGAGACGTTTAAATGAGGAGATCCGTTGTAGTGAGGAGACATTTAAATGAAGAGATCCGTTGTAGTGAGGAGACATTTAAATGAAGAGATCCGTTGTAGAGAGGAGGCATTTAAATAAGGAGGTCCGGTGTAGTAAGGAGACATTTAAATGAAGAGATCCGTTGTAGTGAGCAGGCATTTAAATGAGGAGATCCGTTGTAGTGAGGAGACATTTAAATGAGGAGATCCGTTGTAGTAAGGAGACATTTAAATGAAGAGATCCGTTGTAGTGAGCAGGCATTTAAATGAAGAGATCCGTTGTAGTGAGCAAGCATTTAAATGAGGAGATCCGTTGTAGTGAGGAGACATTTAAATGAAGAGATCCGTTGTAGTGAGGAGACATTTAAATGAAGAGATCTGTTGTAATGAGCAGGCATTTAAATGAAAAGATCCGTTGTAGTGAGCAGGCATTTAAATGAGGAGATCCGTTGTAGTGA
>NC_090753.1:71643566-71648566 GCF_036898095.1 Palaemon carinicauda
GATTTGAAATATTACTGTGGAGAAAAAGCGCTTTACATTCAGCTCCAGTAAACTGCTTGCTTTATTCTTTGTCATGTATTTTACTTGGACACAACGGAGAAAAAAATTAATTTACCAAGCAATCGCACAAAGACAATAACAGAACAACAACAAAAAACAAATGTAGTCGTTTGTAGTCCACTGCAGGGCAAAGGCCTCAAACAAGTCCTTATTTACACACACAATTATATATATATAATATATATATATATATATATATTATATATATAATATATATATAATATATAGATAGATAGATAGATAGATATATATATATATATATATATATATATATATATATTATATATATATATATATATATATATATATATATAATATATATATAAATATATCATCATCATCATCAACCATTACTAGTCCACTGCGGAAGAAAGGCCTCAGACCTGTTCTTCCACTTGCGTCTGTTTATAGTCTTTCTGTGCCAATCTACTCATACATACACACATATATATACATATGTGTATATATAAATTATAATATATATAATGTATATAAACATACTATATATATATATATATATATATACTTTATATATATATAATATATATATATATATATACTATATATACACATATATTGTATATACTAACAAATACATCCAAATGCATACATCTTAAAACGAAATGACGTTTCCCACAAGCCAACAAACAGTTTAAATCTGTTATTAAACTGATTAAAAAACCCAAATTTCCTACACTCTAACCAGATCTACAAAGAATTTGTTCATCTGTGTTAAGGCTATTATTACACATTAAAAATCCGAACTAAAGCAGACACTAAATCATATATTTCATTCGGAGATCTCCTCTTAAACATTAAAATAAAAAGTCATCTAAAAAAAAAAATTGTCTTGGAAAATTGTGAGTCTTTGAAATAATTTTCTTCTGAAAAAGTCTACCCTCCAAGTAACAGATTAGTTCAAACCTTGCAGCAAATGTTTTTTTTTTTTTTATGTTGAACAGGCTGACAAATGTCTTTCTATAGTTATATATGAAATACCTGCTTTAATGTTGTTATTGATTTTAAAATATTTTATTCTAATTGTCCAATAATTCTTATATCGTTTATTTCCTTTTTTTTTCTTTCCTCACTGGCTATTTTTCTTGTTGGAGCCATTGGGTTTATACTATCTTGCTTTTCCAACTAGGGTTGTAGCTTAGCTAATAATAATATAATAATAATAATAATGATAGTAATAATAACTGTCCTTTGACAACTTGAGAGAGAGAGAGAGAGAGAGAGAGAGAGAGAGAAGAGGAGAGAGAGAGAGAGAGAGAGTGAGAGAGAGAAAACTGTCCTTTGACAACTTGAGAGAGAGAGAGAGAGATGAGAGAGAGAAACTGTCCTTTGACAACTTGAGCTGTCAAGAACCGCTGACCATTTCACATATATAAGAAACTTGAGGTAAAGTAATGGAAGTGAAAAGAGAGACTTAGTTCGCCATTATACCTTCAAGTTCAACTCCATCTTCTATAGTCCATTTCTTTTAGCGAGTCAATATTTGTACCGACTCGCAGCGGTGCCCATTTAGCTCGAAAAACTTTCCTGATCGCTGATTGGTTGGACAAGATAATTCTAACCAATCAGCGACCAGGAAACCTTTTCCGAGCTAAAAGGGCACCGTTGCGAGTCGGTGCAATATGACTCGCTAAAAGAAATGGACTATAGTTATCAACTTCAATTTCTCCGATAAATGATCCATTGGATACACACAAAACTACCCATGGATACATATTTAATTAATCCTCCGCCACCCACGGGATACATAAGGTCTCAATGGATTCAAGCCATGTCTCTTTCCTGTTTCAAGGTTTAAAGTCCGCTCATGAATGGCAGAGGCAAGGGACAGTGACATTGCCCCTATACAAACAGGACAATGATCTAGAGACTGACCATATATACATATGATCAGGCGCCCAAGGCCCCCTCTCCACCCAAGCTAGGACCATGGATGGCCAGGTAATGGGTGCTGATGACTTAGCAGATAGACCTATAGGATCCCCAAAACCCCCCATCCTTAGGCTCACAATGAGGGTGAGGTTACAGCGACCAAAGAAATTAACGAGTTTGAGTGGGACTCGAACCCCAGTCTGGCGTTCGCTAGTCAGGACGATACCTACCTCGGCCATCACAACCGTAATACACGGAATAGATGACTTGTGTCTGAAAATATTAAGTCGAAAAACTGATGACTTAGAAATATGGGAAAGTAATACATTAACAATACCCCTGATTTACCAATTCCCAGACTGAATAACATATCTCAATAGAAATGTATTCCTCTAGTGACAAATTGATAACCTTACACATATATTTATTTATAAAGAACAAGAGAGTATAACTGGCTGTTATTAGTAATGTAACAAAGTGCTTGTTTAAATAGACCAGTTTTATAAATATGTTAGTATATTGGGTTGTTGATCATTTACCAAAGAGCAGTTAACATTTACCTCTGATTATGTAAAATACTTATATCAGGAGTCTGTGTATAGATATTGTATTAACAGGATTACTGTAACTTCGGCTAAAGGAAATAAAGAAGGTTTAAAGACAACGGTATTATCTCTTCAGTATTCCACCAAGTACAATTGGATATAACACAAATGCTTTGTATTTCGATACCAATGGTAGCAGCTTGAGACTTCTGCTTGCCAAAACAAAAATTAAATTCGAGACTTGGAAAGTTACTTCTTCTGCAGGAGGCTAGGGGTGTGTGTGTGTGTGGGGGGGGGGGTTGGATGAGCCCTTCCCTTGACAGCTGTCCCAACACAGAGTAGAGGAGAGGGCTTCATAGTAGCCTATTGGTTACGTCCCTGCCTAGTGATCCACTGGACTGGGTTCGAGATCTCTTCAAGCTTGATAGCTTTTTGTGATATCTGTAAAATCCCCAATATTGTGAGCTAAAAATGAGGGCTTGGGAATGCCTATAGGTCTACTTGCTGAGTCACCCTTGTGAGCTAAAAATGAGGTCTTGGGAATTGCTTATAGGTCTACTTGCTGAGTCACCCTTGTGAGCTAAAAATGAGGGCTTGGGAATGCCTATAGGTCTACTTGCTGAGTCACCCTTGTGAGCTAAAAATGAGGTCTTGGGAATGCTTATAGGTCGACCAGCTGAGTCATCAGCAGCCATTTCCTGGCCCTCACTGGGCGCTGATCATATGTATGCATGGCCCAGTCTCTAGGGCGTTGTACTGCTAGGGAATTCAATGTTCCTTGCCTCTGCTATTCATAAGTGACATCAGCAGCCACTGACTGTCCCCTCCCATGGTCCTAGCTTGGGTGGAGAGGAGACTCGAGCGCTGATCATATTATTATTATTATTACTATCCAAGCTACAACCCTAGTTGGAAAAGCAGATGCTATAAGCCCAGGGGCTCCAACAGGGAAAAATAGCCCAGTGAGGAAAGGAAATAAGGAAATAAATATATGAAGAGAACAAATTAACAATAAATCATTCTAAAATAAGAAACAACGTCAAAACAGACATGTCATATAATAAACTATCAACAACATCAAAAACAAACATGTCATAAATAAACTATAAAAAGACTATGTCCGCCTGGTCAACAAAAATGCATTTGCTCCAAGTTTGAACTTTTGAAGTTCTACTGATTCAACCACCCGATTAGGAAGTCACTCTCTAGGGCGTTGTATTGCTAAGGAATTCAATGTCCCTTATCTTTGCCATTCATGAGCGGCCTTTAAACCTTTAAACTACAATAAAGGGATCTAGTGTGAAAAAGTGAGTATAAATAAGTATGGCACAAATCAGTCCCTTTATCATCAGATAAAGATGTCCCTTAAATCCGAATCTGCAATGACTCGTGGCCTTGGGCAATCCAGTCGAACCTTTTCTACTTCAAAATCTCTGTAGGCCACTCTAGATAAGTCAGTCAATAGACTATAAAAGTCTAAAATACATGCACCTTCTTCTAAACGACTAGAAATGTTCTGGTATGATTCAATAATTTCTGATTTTTAATCAAATTCAGTTAATTGTTCAAGGAGTTTTAAAGGGTATGATTAGTTTGAAATTTTTCGGAAAAAAAATTCAGTATCAAAATGGGGGGAAAAATTAATTAAATTTACGAAATATACAAATTTAGTCAAACGTCCTTTGTGTAATGTGGTTATGATTCAATAATTATTAATTTTCAATCAAATTCAGTTAATTGTTCAAGGAGTTTTAAAGAGTATGATTAGTTTAAGTTGAAGGTGAAAGTTTTCTGAAGAAAAATAATATCAAAATGGGGAAAAAATTAACTAAATTCACGACATATACAAATTTAATCAAATGCCCTTTGTGTTAACGAAACAAAAGAGGAAGAGGAAAAAAAATATCACCGTAAATCCAAGGTAACATATTGAAAGTTAGTCAGCACCCTAACTATTGTACCAACCGTGTGTCACACAATTATACATAATTCCTTTTGTATATATTATGCTTGTATCTGCGCTCTTCCCTCGCACTAAAAAGAACCTGAATGATCATGTCCTCTGTGTTGCTCTGTAACATTGTCTGTCTCTCGAACATGTTATGTCCTGTTGCCTTGAGGTTTTGTATATAAAGGAGAGTGTTCCTTAATAAACAACTCAGTTGATTGCATCCTGCCTTTGAGTTCACTACCTTCTCCCTCCTTCGTCACACTATATTCTTAGATACATCTAAAGATTAAAAGGACCTAAAATCTAGTTAAACTCATGCAATAGATTTTAAACCTATTAGAATATATTCTAGTGGTATGAAATCACCGAAACTACTGTAAACAATGCACATGAAACTTCAGTTAACCATTGCAATCACCGAACTACTGTAAACAATGCACATGAAACTTCAGTTGAAATCACCGAACTACTGTAAACGCTGCCACATGAAACTTCAGTTAACCATTGAAATCACCGAACTACTGTAAACAATGCATATGAAACTTCAGTTAACC
>NC_090753.1:71651066-71653566 GCF_036898095.1 Palaemon carinicauda
GTAGACTTTTCAATGACGGAGTTCTGAAATCTTTGGTTGCTCCTGTTACAAATAAGTCCATAAATTCCTTTCATTGAAAAACACAATTTTAACTAAAATTCATTACTTTGCTGACTGTTATGAATAAAAATCAGTGTCGATAATTTATCCTATAAAATGTTTTATTCATCGAATCACCGTAGTTGTAACAAAATCCAAACTGGGAAAAAATTTTTTTTTTCGTCAACTGTGAAATAAATTTGATTTCCAATACGACCGGAATGCAGTTTTTATAAAAAAATGGTCGCAACTTTGTTTTCAATAAAATGCAAAATCTGTAAAAAAAAAAAATGAATAAAACATTAGAAACACATAAAGTGTTAGGTCTCTTTGCTATACTCTGTCATGAGTTCGAATCATATTTCATTTTCTTTAATACTTTCAACTTTAGGGTTGTGGTGGCCGATACGGTAACGTCCCTGACTGGTGAACGTCAGAGCCAGGCTGGGTTCGAGTCCCAATCAATTTCGTTCGTTCCTTTAGTCGATGCAACCACACCCTCCTTGTGATCTAAGGATGGGAGGTATAGGGAAGCCTATAGGTCTATCTGCTGAGTCATCAGCAGCCATTGCCTGGCTCTCCTTATTCCTAGCTTGGGTGGAGAGCGGGCTTGGGCGCTGATCATATGTATATACAGTCAGTCTCGAGGGCATTGTCCCGCTCGATAGGGCAATGCCACTGTCCCTTGCCTCTGCCATTCATGAGCGGCCTTTAAACCTTTAAAGTTCCATCTTTGTTTATCCATCCTTGTGAGCTAAGGATGGGGGTTTAAGGGAGCCTATAGGTCTATCTGTTCAGCACATAAGCATCCATTGCCTGGCCTCCCTGGTCCTAGCTTGGGTGGAGAGGGGGCTTGGGTGCTGATCATATGTCTTGCTACCTATCACTGTTCCTTACCTATACTATTCATGAGCTGCCTTTAATGCCTTTAAACTACGCCAAATCAATTACTGATATTACCAAACATAGGCCTAACTTCCATTTCATAGAATGATTTATATTGATCACTAATATCAAATGACTCGAAAGACAATTCTTCATTTTGAAGTAATAGTGGAAATATATTTATATTTTTCCAGTCACTGTGACTTCTCGTCTCGTGATATCTTCATTATTCCAAATAATTTGTCATTTTGTTATTATTAATTTCTCTTTGAAGGGGAGTTTTTATAAGGCCCAGTTTTGCTTGTTATAACGGGGTTCCAATCAATGATGTGTTACTTAGGAGACCTGATCTAATGAACAATTTATTTGAAATCTCTTGCCGTTTTCATATATATTATATATATATATATATATATATATATATAGTATATATATATATATATATAGTATATATTAATATATCTGTATATATATCGTATATATAAATGCATATCTATTTGTAATATACTGTGTGTGTATATTATAATATATATATATATATATATATATATCATATATATATATATATATATATATATATATATTATATATATATATATATCCATATCCATAGGCTGGAGGAACATAGAAAGTAGAGGTCCCCTTTTTTGTTTTGTTCTTGTCGATGTCGGCTACCCCCAAAATTGGGGAAAGTGCCTTTGGTATATATAGTATATATATATATATATATATATATATATATATATATATATATATATATGTATATTTTCTGTATATATAAATACCTATCTATTTGTATACATACTGTATAATATATATATATATTACATATAGTGTATATATATATATATATATATATATATATATATATATATATATATATATATATATATATATATATATATACATATATATATATTCCTATTTTTGTATATATATCGTATATATAAATATATAGAAATGAGTATATACTGCATGTATATATATAATATATTTATATATCTATATATATATATATATATATATATATATATATATATATATATATATATTATATATATATATATGTATACATATGCATAATACACATATATTTGTTATATATATATATCTATATATATGTATACATTCTGTATACATAAATACTCATCTATTTATAGTACATATATATATATATATATATATATATATATATATATATATATATATATATATATATATATATATATATATATATATATAAAGGGAAGGATTATAATGTAGGATTTTCCCATGTCCTGCCTCCACAGGGTCCGAGAGGATAGAAGAGGCTCATGCATATTCAGGTCAGGCGCATTGTTGTCACTCTCTCTGTCTGTCTCTAATTGCAGTCTCCTCCTCCTCCTCCTCTTCCTCCTCCTCCTACAGTCACGACACGCAGGGACTGCGACAGAATCTAGAAGGATCAATTCCGCAACAACTTTATTATATTGATTTTCTACAAGGTGAAAAACCCTAGGCGAAGGCGAAAATACCCTAAATGAAAGTGAAAAACCCTAAATGTAGGTGAAAATCCCTAAGCGAATGCGAAAATACC
>NC_090753.1:71658566-71668810 GCF_036898095.1 Palaemon carinicauda
ACACTACAATAAACTATACAACTAGAGCGTGTTTCGAACCCCGGTCACAGCTATTGTCTTTGTGTGATTTCTCCTGGGGCTCTGATCCGAGGTCGGTAAGAGATTGCAGACATTAATGTATTAAAATACAAGGCTTACTTGAATAAATATATATATATATATATATATATATATATATATATATATATATATATATATATATATATATATTACTGTAAGGTTACCGACACTACAATAAACTATACAACTAGAGGGTGTCTCGAACCCCGGTCCAATGGGATAACAGCTGGTACAACCTTTGCAATCAGCACTCCTATTGCATTATATGGAAGAACGTATCATAAATTACAAAGAATGTATCCACTGAAACTTCTTTGAGGCCCTTTGCGTCAATAGGCGTACGAGATCATACATATATATATATATATATATATATATATATATATATATATATATATATATATATATATATATATGCTAGGGTGTACGTAACAAGAAATTCAGTTTCAGACATACGGGAGAATGATGAGAAAGTTTGTGCCTTTTTCTCCATTTACCTCTTAGAATTCCGGAAGCATACTGACTTCTGGTTTCTCAGCAAAATTTACTTTTCACAAAAACACACACACACACACACACACACACACATATATATATATATGTATATATATATATATATATATATATATATATATATATATATATATACCCCCACACACATATATATATATATACACATATATACACACACACACACACACACACATATATATATATATATATATATATATATATATATATATATATATATATAGTATATATATAGTATATATTAAACATTTGTCATTTTCCTCTAGGATCTAAAGAAAGGCCATAGACATCTTTTGGCTACTAAATCATATATGAACCCATTTGTAGAACCATAATAACCTACAACTGAGTTTCACCTGAAGCTCATATCCATGTTAGGGATGAACAGCCTGCTGGAGACACCCGGACTGCTCATTGAATTTTTATATGGTTACGGGACTGGAGCCACAAGCCAGAATCATTTAACAAATCAATGATATCTTTTGAAGTCCAAGATATGTAACTATAATTGTTTACCATGTAACAGCTAGTGTATCTCCCTAGTTCATTCTATTACATATGTGTTTAGTGAGTACTATTCGTAAGTCGTTGCTGTGTTAACTAAAGTATTAATTCCTGAGGGATTGATATCTTCAAGGGTTCTAACATATGATTCACATTTTCCTTGTCTTTGAAGGGCTCTCATTACTGCTCAAGTTTTTGACAGAATCAAAAACTTTCTCATAGTCAGCAAATCTTAAGTAATCTCTTGAGGTCCAAGATATATAGCTACAACTGTTTATTATGTTACAGCTAGTGTATCTTCCTAGTTCATTCTATTGCATATTGAGGTAATGAAAACTATTCTTAAGTCTTAGCTGCGTTAACCAAAGTATTAATTCCTGAGGGATTGATATCTTCAAGGGTTCTAACATATGATTCACATTTTCCTTGTCTTTGAAGGGGTTTCATTACTGTTGAAGTTTTTAACAGAATCGAAAGCTTTCTCATAGTTAACAAATCAATTATTTCTTTAGAATGCCAAGATATATAGGTACAACTGGTTACCATGTAACAGCTAGCATCTCCCTAGTTCATTCTATTACATATTGGGGTAATATGTACTCCTTTTAAGTCGTAGCTGTGCTAGATATCTGCGATACAGATATCTTCAAGTGTTCTAACATATGATTCACATATTCATTGACTTTGAAGGGCTTTCATTACTGCTGAAGTTTTTGACAGAATCAAAAGCTTTCTCATAGGTTATAAATGCCATACATAGTGGTTTGTCATACTCTGTTGATATGGTCAGTTGTTGAATACACACTTCTAACACCTGCCTGCACTCTTGGTTGATTAAAGTCTAGCTGTCTTTCTATTTGGATTAATATGATCTTTGTAAATATTCAATATACCACGGAGAGTAACCTTATTAGGCGGTAATTTTTCATGTCAATTGTGTCTCCATTTTTGTGAATTAGTATAATGATAAAGTTTTTCCAAGCTGCAGGTATAGAGCATTCTTGTAGACATTCTGTGTAAAGTTCAGTGAATTTTACTACTATGAAATCTCCCCCATCTATCATTATAACAATTGTAAGGCCACCTTCTGATGCTTTGCCTCTTTTCAGGCATTTCATGAAGTAGGAGATGATGAATGGAGAAGTATTAATTTAGAAGCTCAAGATAATAGACGACTGGCGAAATCTAACAGAGGCTCTTTGCGTCAATGGGCGTAGGAGGAGATGATGAAGATGATGATGATGAATGCCTTCTTTACTTCTCCTACTGTTATTTTGGTACGGGATCAGGTCTTTCATTATTTCTATTGGCAAAGTTATTTCTCATATCACTATTGTATAGCATTGTATAGAAATCCTCGGGTATTTTTATTACTCCGTCTCTTTTGTTGATATTTTCATTTCTATCTTTAAAATCCAATATCTGTTGGTGCCTGGTTTCAAGTCTTTTATTTCTAGCACCGATATTTTTTTTTCGCAGACTACATTATTCTCCAAGTTCTAATAAGACTAGTTAAATCTAAGACTGGTTTTTTTTTTCCCTGAGTCTCGGTACTATAAAGTTTTATAGGAATATTATTATTCTCTAGTCTTGGGTAGTGTCATAGCCTCTGTACCCTGGTCTTCCACCGTCTTGGGTTAGAATTCTCTTTTGAGGGTACACTCGTCCACATTATTCTATCTTGTTTCTCTTCCTCCTTTTATTTTCAAGTTTTTATAACTTATATACGGAAGATTTATTTTGTTAGTATTGTTCTTAAATTTCTCGTGTAGTTTTCCCTTTTTCCTTTCCTCACTGGACTATTTCCTCTGTTGGAGCCCCTGGGCTTATAGCATCCTGCTTTTGAAACTAGGGTTATAGATTAGCAAATAATAATAATAATAATAATAATAATAATAATAATAATAATAATAATAATAATATGATCAAATTGTGGACAATCTTATTAATCATACAGTTGAATCTACAACATATGCTTTTTTTTACTAAGTGGTTTGATCTAAATCTGAGTTTATCTGTCAAATATTTGCCCCTTTGAATATCTTAAATATAATCAACTTTTCTTTACACATCATTCTTGAATTTCTCCTTACAGCTTCTAACTAAAAACTACATTCTTCTAAATTCTATAGTTTTCTGTATTAACTGTACAGCAAAGATTATGGAAAAGGTATGGAGAGACTTTGTGAAGTGAATTAATCTAAGCAAAGAATATTGAAATGGTATGGAAAGACTTTGAGAAGTGACTTTGAGAAGTAAATTAATCTAAGCAAAGAATATTGAAATGGTGTGGAAAGACTTTGAGAAGTGAATTAATCTAAGCAAAGAATATTGAAATGGTATGGAAATACTTGGAGAAGTGAATTAATCTAAGCAAAGAATATTGAAATGGTATGGAAAGACTTTGAGAAGTGAATTAGTTAAAGAAGATTTGCCTCAAAATTCCTTATTGAATATTTTTTTCCGCTATATTTTCAGGGGATGACCAGGGAGCTGGAGATGCAGTTGTTTTCCTCAAAGTTACTGGCACACCAGAGGCAAAACTTGATTGTGAGTCAAGAAGAGGAAGAGATCAACGTATCTGCTGTCGAAGGTAATTCTATACAAACAATGTTCACTACAAACAATGAGACCTACGTTATGCCCCCCCCCCCCCCAATTAAGAGGAGTTAAGGAATAGTGACAAGCTTCCTTTACAATTACTCTCATTGATCTGTTCTAACTCACAATTACACTCAACCTTCACCAACAGCAAACATTAACAAACTCTTTTGCAAATTTCTTCAGTTTCCATTCATATCATCTTTGCCACAGACCCTCTTACAACTAACCAAAGTAGTCACTCTGCTGCCTTAAAAATAACAATAGCTTCTCTCTCATAATAAAACCTTTTTTATAATCCCCCTCGATTCCAAACACACTTTACATTGCCTCCTTATCAAGTCTATCATTTGCCTACTTTAAGTCCACGTGTGTGGCCCCTTCAGTATTTACCCTTTGGTTTCAAAATTATCTATAAAAACCCTGCCATACATCTTATATATATGGTAACTCTCCTCTCTCTCTCTCTCTCTCTCTCTCTCTCTCTCTCTCTCTCTCTCTCTCTCTCTCTCTCTCTCTCTCGGCGTCAATGACCTTGGATATCAGGATGCCTCAAATCTCTCTCTCTCTCTCTCTCTCTCTCTCTCTCTCTCTCTCAGCGTCAATGACCTTAGATGTCAGGATGCCAGAAAACCTCAAATCAATCTCTCTCTCTCTCTCTCTCTCTCTCTCTCTCTCTCTCTCTCTCTCTCTCTCTCTCTCTCTTTATAGCAGTTATATTATAATTTTCATTGTAGAACAGATGCTACTGACAAATACTGAACATATTTCCCTACCAAATACATGATCCTTTGGCAATGAATTATGCAATTCCACCTATTTGGCCAACGGAAGGGTTGGTAAGGCTCCTCAACACAGAGGTTCAACTGAGAGAGAGAGAGAGAGAGAGAGAGAGAGAGAGAGAGAGAGAGAGAGAGAGAGCGAGAGAGAGAGAGAAACTCATCGCCTGAACTAGGATTGTTGTGGCCTGATTGGTAACGTCTCTGCCTGGTGTTTGTCAGACGGGGGTTCGAGTCCCACTCAGACTCGTTGGTTTCTTTAGTGTTTGAAACCTTACCATCCTTCGAGAGCTAACGTTGGGGAGTCTGGGGGAGCCTATAAATCTATCTGCCGAGTCATCAGCAGCCATTGCCTTGCCCTCCCTAGTCCTAGATTGGGTGGAGAGGGGGCTTGGGCGCTGATCATATAATATATGGTCAGTCTATAGGGCATTGTCCTGCTTGATATGACAATGTCATTGTCCCTTGCCTCTGCCATTCATCAGCGACCTTTAAAACCTTTTAACTAGGAAGTAAAAGTCCATGGGTCATACAGTAAGAACAAAAATACTGCCAGAAGGCTATAAAGTGCAGCCTGGGGTCGAAGGGGTGCTTAAGGACTCTTTAATAATGCCTACAGTGTACCGCGTGGTGGGCACGAACGGTGCAAAGGACCCCACTGTAAAATTTGCATTCAAATTTCGAAAATATTTTCTCTCTTATTTTGACTCTGAGAAGTTCGAGAAGGAAAAAAAATTGCTCGTGTCTCATGCCTCCCACCTCCTCTTCCACCTTCTCCTCCTTTTCCTCCTCCTCCTCCTCCAACACCTCTTCCACCTTCTCCTCCTTTTCCTCCTCCTCCTCCACCAACACCTTCTCTTCCTTCTCCTCCGTCTCCTCCTCCACCACTACCACCACCACCAACACCACTTTCTCCTCCTCTACTACCACCACCAACATCTCCTCCTCCTCCTCCACCAACACCAATACCTCTTCTTCTCCTCCTCCTCCTCCACCAACATCTCCTCTTCCTTCTCCTCCTCCACCACCAACATCACTTTCTCCTCCTCCACTACTACCACCACCACCTCCTCCATCCCCAACACAACATGCTCCTCCTCCTCCACCAACACCAACACCTCCACCTCCTCCTCCTCCTCCTCCAACACCAACACCAACTCCTTTTCCTCCTCTACCACCAACACCATCCCCTCCTCCTACTCCTCCACCAGCAGCACAAATACCTCCTCCTCCTCCTCTTCCTCCTCCACTACCAACACTTCCCCCTCCTACTCCCCAATCTTGTCATTCCATTCAACGTCAATTCCTTCAGTCACTTCAACTAGGTCTGGTCTCTCTCTCTCTCTCTCTCTCTCTCTCTCTCTCTCTCTCTCTCTCTCTCTCTCTCTTACGGCTGTCATTCAGACACAGCTGTTTGGCTAAAAGGAATTCCTCTTCTCTTTTTCTTTCCCCTTCCCCACTTTTTTTTTATCATTTCCTTTTGTCTCACGAAAACATTTTCTTGAATATTAACAAGGTGGAACGTGTTTACGCTCAAAAGGGTCACTGATGTATTCTGAATATTTACCTTTACAAGAGAGGAGAGACCTACGGAAGCATGGCATTTTCCTTTAACGAAATAAAAGATATTTTTCTTTCCTCTACGGTCATCGCCTATACACAAAGTCCTCTTAAATTAAGGCTTTGAAAAAGCATTTTTCTTTCATCTATCCTCATCGTCAATACACCTCAGTTCTGTTAAATTATGGCTTTTTCCTTTAACGAAATAATTAAAAGACATTATTCTTTCCTCTACCCTCATCACCTATAAATCGGTCCTGTTAAATTATGGCTTTTTTTCCCTCATTTCGATTCTTAAAATATTCCAACCTTTGATAGGAACTTTAATTCTTCCCCTGACACACCTTTTTTCATACTCTGTACAAATAAACGCTATAAATTGTCAGCTCTATTTAAAGGTCACTCATGAATGGCAAAGACAAGGGACAGTACCATTGCCTTAGCAAGCAAGTGAATGTCCTAGAGACTAACTATATATATGATTAGCACCCGAGCTAGGACCAGGGAGGGCCAGTCAATGGCTGCTTATGACCTAGCATGTACACCTGTTAGCTACTCAAAAACCCCAATCCTCAGCTCACAGGGATGGTGAGGTTGCGTTGCAGACACTAAAAGAACTAACGAGCTTGAGCGGGACTCGAACCCCAGTTCCACTACAAAGGTAATAGGTAATTGTTTACAACACCACGCTCTCCATTTATTCCAAAATAATGCAATCCTGCAGTTCTCATCTTCTTGCACAGTAATTAGGTGGTTATTTAAATTCTGGGAAAGCAATAATTAGCAAGATGATGTTGAGGAAGGGGGAAGGGGTTATAAAAAGAAAATAGCTCGGTTTCCTCACTAAACGACTTGGAACTGACATGTCAACATAGTCATCCAAACAGAATTCGTGATGCCAGCGTACATAAACAGAAGTTCGTAATGCCAGAGTACATTTAATATACTGTATATTCAATATATACTTAATCAAAAATTGAGTGATTCCTCAAAAGTGTCACTATTTGTAAATTCCATATTTTATAGACACTTTTGAGTAATTAATCCATTTTTAATTAATCATATTTTGAATATACAGTATATCAAATGTATGCTGGCATTACTAACTTCTGTTTATGTACGCTGGCATCACGAATTCTGTTTGGTTGACTATGTTGACACGTCAGTTCCAAGTCGTTTAGTGAGGAAACCGAGCTATTTTCTCTTTATAACCCCTTCCCTCTTCCTCAACATATCTTGCTAATTATTACTTTCCCAGAATTTAAATGACCACCTAATTACAGTGCAAGAAGAGGATAACTGCAGGATTTTTAGTCTCTAGAAAATGTTTTCATTCTCAACTGACGTCAAACAAAACTGATTTAATCCTTATACAGCTATTTCCTGTTATCAGCGCTTACTTTACTGCTGACATTACCAAACTGATTACTCTTTACTAATATATATATATATATATATATATATATATATATATATATATATATATATATATATATATATATATATATGATATATTTTGCACATTTATACGTGTTTTTTTATATTTCAAATAAGCCATTTATTCTAATACATTAATGTCTTGATTCCCTTACCGACCTCAGGATCCAGACAATAATGTAATAAAATATATGGCTTATTTTAATGCATATATATACATATACATATATATATATATATATATATATATATATATATATATATATATATATATATATATATATATATATATATATATTTATTCAAAGTCAGATCATATCCCGGTAAGTAATTTTATTTTACAATATAAATTTATTCCCAATATTAAGATATTGTACAGAACGTGTTTCATACGCGCTCAAACAATATGAATAATGCGATGGCAAGCTTAAACGGGTTGTTCTATTATCTGTGTGGGAGAGAGTGAGAGCTACAAAAGCAATATTATTATCATTATTTGCTAAGCTACAAACTTAGTTGGAAAAGCAGGATGCTTTAAGCCCAGGGGCTCCAACAGGGAAAATAGCCCAGTGAGGAAAGGAAACAAGGAAAAATAATACATTCTGAGAATATAAACTATATAAACTATAAAAACTTTAACAAAACACGAGGAAGAGAAATCAGACAGTATAGTGTCCCCGAGTGTACCCTCAAGCAAGAGAACTGTAACCTAAGACAGTGGAAGACTATTGTACAGAGGCTATGGGACTACCCAAGACTAGAGAACAATGGTTTGATTTTGGGGTGTCCTTCTCCCAGAAAAGATGCTTACCATAGCTAAAAAGTCTCTTCTACCCTTACCAAGAGGAAAACAGTCACTGAACAATAACAGTACAGTAGTTATTCCCTTGGGTGAAGAAGAATTGTTTGGTAATCTCAGTGTAGTCAGGTATATGAGGACAGAGGAGAATCTGTAAAGAATAGGCCAGACTATTCGGTGTATGTGTAGGCAAAGGGAAAATGAACCGTAACTACAGAGAAGGATCCAATGTAGTACTGTCTGGCCAGTCAAGTGACCCAATAACTCTCTAGCAGTAGTATCTCAATTGGTGGCTGGTGCCTGGCCAACCTACTACCTATAGCATTACATCGTATGAACGTTTATGAAACACGAACGGTACAATATTAAACATTTTGATGAAAATCTGACTAGAAAAATGAGAGGCAAAAATAGCAACACTTTAAGCAAGGGGGAGAGCCTCTTGCATTCAATTTTCGAAGTGTCTTAACTCCCCGGAGGAAATGTTAAAGGAATCTACCCTTCTCTCAGTATAGTAGTTTGCATGGCAAATTATGAGTCTTAATTAGCTAGAACATCAATGTATGATGCCCGTTAAGCTATTTTTAAGGTGGGAGTTATATAAGTCCCCCCTTTTTTTATCCTTGAAACGGTTATTTCTACTTTTTATTATTGAAGATTTTTGGAATAGTTTTTTTTTTTTTACTTTTCTTATCATTGATGATTTTTGGAATATATATATATTTTTTTTTTAATTTTCTTATTAAGCCATTTTTTTGTGCAATTGAAGAAGACACAGACCTAATGTGGTTCTCAAAGGTAAATTTGCCGTCGAGAATCACACCTAAAATTTTAAAATTTTAAAGAAACATTATCAATACTGAGATCCGCATGTTGAGGAGCCACCGTCCTTGACCTACTTACAATCATACTTTGAGTTTTGTTAGGATTCAACTTCATACCATATAATTTGCACCGTGCACTAATTTTAGCTAAATCTCTATTAAGGGATTCACCAAACCCAGATCTACATTCAGGGGATGGAATTGATACAAAGAGAGTAGCATCATCTGCATATGCAACAAGCTTGTTTTCTAGGCCAAACCACATGTCATGTGTATATAGTATGAAAAGTAATGGGCCAAGAACACTACCCTGTGGAACACCGGATATCACATTCCTAAACTCACTATGGTACCCATCAACAACTCTTGAGATCCATTACTTCAAAATTCAATAATAATGCTAAGAAACGACCCACCCACTCCCAACTGTTTTGAGTTTGAAAACAAGGGCCTCATGATTAACACGGCCAAAGGCAGCACTAAAATCAAGGCCAATCATACGAACTTCCTGATCACAATCAAGGGATTTCTGTACAGCATTGGAGATTGTAAGAAGGGCATCACATGCTCCAAGGCCTTTACGAAAACCAAATTGCAAACTAGGGAGTAGGTGATTACCTTCAGCAAACCTATTAACACGTTTTGCCAGAAGACGTTCAAAAACTTTAGAGAATATGGGAGTTATGGAAATTGGGCGGTAATCAGTGGGACTTGAGCTACCATAAACACATTTACATAGAGGAGTAACATTACCAAATCTCCAACAAGTGCTAAAAGCTCCTCTTCTTGCTGACTTGCGCAAAATAACAGATAACTTTGGAGCTATGAAATCTGCTGTCTTTATAAAAAACAAAGGAAAAATACCATTTGGGTCTACACATCCATAAGCATCAAGGTCCATCAACAGAGCTTTAATCTCACGAGATCGAAAAGCTAAACTAGTTAGTTTAGCCTCTGGAAAACAGGAATGAGGAAGTTCAAGTTTTTCATTACTCTGTTTACTGTTAAAAACATCAGCCGAAAGGGTTGCCTTTTCCTTTGGAAAGTGAGTGACTGAGCCATCTGGTTTAAGTAAAGGAGGAACTGTTGCATCTACACCAAAGAGTGCAGATTTGAGGGTAGACCACCATTTATGTTCCTGAGTTGTAC
>NC_090753.1:71676810-71684310 GCF_036898095.1 Palaemon carinicauda
GAAAAATAAAATATTTTAAGAACAGTATCAATATTGAAATAAATATTTCATATATAAACTTTAATTATTATTATTATTATTATTATTATTATTATTATTATTATTATTATTATTATTATTAAGCTACAACCCTAATTGGAAAAGGAGGATGCTATAAGCCCAAGGACCCCAACAGGGAAAATAGCCCAGTGAGGAAAGGAAATAAGGAAATATAAAATATATTAAGAACAGTAACAACATTGAAATGAATATTTCCTATATAAACTTTAATTATTATTATTATTATTATTAATTGCTAAGCTACAACCCTAATTGGAAAAGCAGGATGCTATAAGCCCAGGGGACCCAAACAGGGAAAATAGCCAAAATAGCCCAGTGAGGAAAGGAAATAAGGAAATATAAAATATATTAAGAACAGTAACAACATTGAAATGAATATTTCATATATAAACTTTAATGATTATTATTATTATTATTATTATTATTATTATTATTATTATTATTATTATTATTATTATTATTATTATTATTATTAATTGCTAAGCTACAACTCTAATTGGAAAAGCAGGATGCTATAAGCCCGGGGGACCCAAACAGGGAAAATATCCAAAATAGCCCAGTGAGGAAAGGAAACAAGGAAATATAAAATATATTAAGAACAGTAACAACATTGAAATGAATATTTCTTATATAAACTTTAATTATTATTATTATTATTATTAATTGCTAAGCTACAACCCTAATTGGAAAAGCAGGATGCTATAAGCCCAGGGACCCAACCAGGGAAAATAGCCCAGTCAGAAAAGGAAGCAAGGAAAAATAAATGTTTTAAGAACAGTAACAATATTAAAATAAATATTTCATTTATAAACTTGAAATAATTTAACAAAACAAGAGGAAGAGAAATTAGATAGAATAGTGTTCCTGAGTGTACCCTCAAGCAAGAGAACTCTAACCCAAGACATTGGAAGACCATGATACATAGGCTATGGCACTACCCAATACTAGAGAACAATGGTTTGATTTTGGAGTGTCCTTCCCCCAGAAGAGCTGCTTACAATAGCTCAAGAGTCTCTTCTACCCTTACCAAGAGGAAAGTAGCCACTGACCAATTACAGTGCAGTAGTTAACCCCTTGGATGAAGAAGAATGGTATTTTGTATATGTTTTTTTTTTTTTAGTGATAAATGCAGAGTAAATTTATTTTTTGAAATTGGTTTAATTTTCTGATTTATTTTGAATTTTTGTTGATGACTTGAATTGCTCAGTTTCATTCGTTGAGTTTTTATTTTTTATTTTTTTTGCAAAGTTCCTACTCTCTCTCTCTCTCTCTCTCTCTCTCTCTCTCTCTCTCTCTCTCTCTCTCTCTCTCTCTCTCTCTCTCTCTCTCTCTCTCTCTCTCTCTCTCTCTCTTTCATCATTGCAAAGTAAAACAGAATTATTATTATTATTATTATTATTATTATTATTATTATTATTATTACAAGCTAAACTATGATTAATTTGATTTACATTCGCTTTTCAAAGAAGTATAAAAAATTTAAACTATATTTAATTGATAGTTTTGCCAGATTCGTATTGAAAATAAAGGTTGATAAATTTCAAAATAAGAAGATTTCTCAACCCTGAGGAGTTCCCGTAATGTGATCTTATGTTCATGACTCGAATAATTGCTGTTGCATTCAGGTTTTTTTTTTTTTTTTTTGGGGGGGGGGGCGGGTAAAAGTTCGTAATTAACAAACATTTACAATCATGATAAATTAAATTTTAGATAGAGATCCAGATTCGTATTAAAAAATTTGAATTTAATATTTTTTTTAAAATGGCAATATTCCATGACAATAATGATAAATTAATAATGATAATAATGATTAGTTATTAATAATAATTATTTATTATTAATATTTATGATTCATTAATATTAATAATAATTATTGTTAATAATAATGATTAATTATTAATAATGATAATGATTAGTTATTATTAATAATAATTAATGATAACGAAAATTATAAGGATAATGATATTAATATTAATTGCTGTTGCATTTTTTAGTTGTTTAATTTTTTTTTTTTTTTTGACAAAGTTCGCATTTTAAAGAAGAATATTTACAATCGCAATCAATAATGTTTTAGATCTAGATCCAGACCCGAATTCAAATTTTTTTTTTTTTTTTTTTTTTTTTTTTTTATTTTTATTTTTTTTTTTTTTGTGCAAAGTTCGCAATTTAACAAACATCAATTACAATGGCAATAAATTCGATCTAGATTCAGACTCGTATTCGAAAATTTCAATTTAATCATTTCTAAAAATTACAATATATATTCCCTACATTCTCACCCCAAAAAAGTTCCCTTCATTTGATCCTTCGAAAGATGACGAAACAACTTTTCTACTCCGAAGTAGTTTTCCATCTTCCGCTGAACGTCTTCGTCGGGGGCTTAACGACCTCCTGATGATCCAGTCTAGACGTCCTTTTTTGTCGTATCAGCGAATATTCTAAATCAGGGAATAGGTCATAGTTCCTGGTGCTGACGTCAGCGACGGCGAAGGGAGGAAAAATGAGTTTTATTTTAGTTTCGCAATTTTCCCCAAGACTATTTTAAGCAGCTGGGTTCAATAAATCATTATTGGTACATTTGTTTATCTCATGACCATCAGTCGCTGGGTATTATTATTATTATTATTATTATTATTATTATTATTATTATTATTATTATTATTATTATTATTATTATTATTTATCTTTTAATTCCAATTGGTGATTTTTGAATTTTTTTTTGTATCTTTTATTTTTTGTATATTTTATTTTTAATTTTTTTTGTATTTTTGTATCTTAAAATCGTAATAGTGCGGATAATTTTAACGTAAAAACGTTGTATTATATACTGTATTTCATAAGTTGTATTTGTATGATACACCTTCATTTTGATATATCAGAAAAGTAAAAAAATGATCTCAGCTATTCATATCTTTACTTATCTTTCCTATTGCATTAATCTTCAGCTATAACACTGCCTTTTTATGTACAATTTCTAATAGTAAATCGATAGTATTGATCATAATTTGATCATGATTTGATTATAATGAAATATGTAATGATATAATATAATATATTTTAATAAGATTTTAAAAAATTGTCAAAATGTTTTCTGCTATTCATCTCTTTACTTATTTTTCTTCCCTATTACATTCATCTTTAGCTATAATACTGCCTTTTTCTGTTCAATTTCCAATAGTAATCTGATAATATTAATCACGATTTGATTATAAAAAAATATGATATAATAGTAAATAGTAAAAAAAATTCTCTTCACTTCATCTCTTTACTTATTTATCTTTCCTATTGCATCCATCTTTAGCTATAATACTGCCTTTTTTTTCCAATTTCCAATAGTAGTTCGATAATATTAATCATGATTTGAGTATAATTTGATTATAATAAAATATACAATAATATATATAATAAAATATTAAAAAATTGTCAACAATTTTCCTCTACTATTTATCTCTTATTTATCTTCGTATTGCATCCATCCTCATCCTTTTTATTTACAATTTCCAATATTAATTCGATAATATTAATCACGATATGATTATAATAAAATATAATATAAAAATATAATATATAATATAATATATAGTATTCAAAAAAATTTCTGCTTTTCATCTGTTTACTTATTCATATTTCCTATTGCATCCATCTATAGCTATAATACTGCCTTTTTTTATTTAATTTCCAATAGCTATTCTATAATATTAATCACGATTTGATCATCATAAAATATTCAACCTTGGAATGTAATAAATTATGGCTTTAGATCGAATCCAATAAGTTTTGGTTATCGGACAAATTTATTATTTTTATTTTTTATTTTATTTTTTGATTTTCATAAAATATTCAACCTTGGAATGTATTAAATTATGGTTTTAGATCAAATTTATTATTTTATTTTTTATTTTATTTTTTGATTTTCATAAAATATTCAACCTTGGAATGTATTAAATTATGGTTTTAGATCAAATTTATTATTTTATTTTTTATTTTATTTTTGGATTTTCATAAAATATTCAACCTTGGAATGTATTAAGTTATGGTTTTAGATCGAATCCAATATGTTTTGGTTATTGGAGAAATTTATTATTTTATTTTTTTATTTTATTTTTTGATTTTCATAAAATATTCAACCTTGGAATGTATTGAATTATGGTTTTAGATTGAATCCAATAAGTTTTGGTTATTGGAGAAATTTATTATTTTTAATTTTTTTTTTCACGTGAGTTGCCTTTGCTTACATAAAAACTCCTTGATTTCCAATTTATATTCGTAAAATTGTCGTTCGAGTCCTGGTTTATGCATGGGAATGTCAAAGGCGCCTCTTCACTAGTATGGAATGGTGGGGAAGCATAAAGACTGTTGCTACTACTACTACTACTACTATTGCTAGTAGTAATAGTAACAATAGAAGTACTAGTACTTTTTATATACACATTTACACTTGTTTCATCTTTTCATATTTTGTAGAATGAGGATCTTATTTAATTTTTTTCATGAAGTGTTCTGACTTTATATATATATATATATATATATATATATATATATATATATATATATATATATATATGTATGTATATATATATATATATATATATATATATATATATATATATATACTGTATATATGTATATATATGTATATATATATAGACATATATACATATATACATATATATATATATATATATATATATATATATATATATATATATATATATATATATATATACACATATATATTTATATATATATATATATATATATATATATATATATATATATATATATATATAGTAGTAATAGTAACAATACTAGTACTTTTACATACACACACTTTTTTCATCTTTTGGAGAATGAGACTACCGGTGCTATTATTAATTTTTTCAGGAAATGTTTATTTTATTTCTTTTTATTTTATTTCTCTTCCTCTTTCTTTGAAGTTTTTGTAGTTTATATATGAAAAATTTATTTTTATGTTACTGTTATTAAAAGTTTTTAATTATTAGTTTATTTATTTCGTTTAGTTTATTTATTTGGGAATAAAGCCCTAAGAAGGATATTGGGAGTTAAATGGCAGGACAGAATTAGTAATGAAACTATAAGAGAGCTTACTCGAGGGGCATATGTGGATGAGATCATGATGAGGGGTAGACGTAGATGGTTTGGGCATGCACTTCGCACTCCCCAAGAGAGATTTGTTCACCAAACGTTCAGCTGGGGTCCACAAGACACTAGAAGAGTTGGAAGACCCAGGCCTACATGGTTGAGGACTATGAAGCGTGAACTAGGAGACGTTGGCTGGAGAAGTATTGAATTAAAAGCTCAAGATAGAGACGACTGGCGAAATCTAACCGAGGTCCTTTGCGTCAATAGGCGTAGGAGGAGATGGTGATGGTGATAATTTCCTTTCCTCACTGGGCTATTTTCCTCTTTGAAGCCCTTAAAGGGATTATATCATCCTGGTTTTCCCTCTGGGTGTTGTAGCTTAGCAAATAATAATAATAATAATAATAATAATAATAATAATAATAATAATAATGATGTAGTAGTAGTAGTAGTAGTAGTCGTAGTAGTAGTAGTAGTAGTAGTAGTAGTAGTAGTAGTAGTAGTAGTAGTAGTATCACTTGTAGTAGTAGTAGTAGTAGTAGTAGTAGTAGTAGTAGTAGTAGTAAAAGGAAATGGGAGTAACTTTGTTCATCGTGACATTTGTTCTAATGTGATGCGATAATTAAAAAGTAGTTTTACTTATATGCACCAGTATAGATAAATTAATACAATATCTATTTATAGCATTTTTTGATTGAATTTTATATCATATTTGGAATTAAGATTTTACGTGAGATTGGACGGAACAAGAGTTTAATAATATAAACTTTTCTGAATTTTTTTTTTCTTTTTTTTTTTTTTTTTTTTTTTTGGTTTGAGAGCTTTTAGAATTTTATTTCTCAGGATTTCATTTTATTTTTAATAAATCTTGGCATTTTTATTGAAGCCCATTTCTTATTTGGAATTAGAATTTTATGTTTAATAATAGGAACTTTTTCTATCCTATGTTTTGTCATTTGATTTGAGAACTTTTAAAAAAAATTCTGAAGATTTAATTTTTTTATGAATCTTTGTACTTTTTTTTTTTATTGAATATTTAATATTTTTAATTAAAATATATTAATATAAATTTTTCTTGACGTTTCACTTTTGTCATTTGAATTGACAGATTTTAAAATTTCATTTTTTTCTTAAGAGTTTATTTCATAAATCTTAGCAAGTTTATTTTTTTAATTGAATCTTATTTCATCTTTGGAATTTAAATTCTGTATGAGATTTTAATAATAAGAATTTTTTCTTTATTTATTTTTTTTTCATTTGGTTTGGCAGATTTTAAAATTTCCGTTAAGATTTCAATATTTTTATAAATCTTGGGAAACATTTATTTTATCTTTCACATGATTGTATCAAATTGATTATCCTGCATATTATATGCAGTTTTGTAGTTTATTATTATTATTATTATTATTATTATTATTATTATTATTATTATTATTATTATTATTATTATTATTATTATTACTAGCCAAGCTACAACCCCAGTTGGAAAAGCAGGATGCTATAAGCCCAAGGGCTTATAAAATTGGAGCAAATATTTTTATGTTGACCAGGCTGACATGAGTCTTTTTATAGTTTATATATGACATATCCATTTTGACGTTGTTACTGGTTTTAGAATGATTTATTGTTAATTTGTTCCCATCATTTATTTATTTCCTTATTTCCTTTCCTCACTGGGCTATTTTTTCCCTATTGGAGCCCTTGGGCTTATAGCATCTTGCTTTTCCAACTAGGGTTGTAGCTTGGCTAATAATAATAATAATAATAATAATAATAATAATGATAATAATAATAATAATAGGGGAAAATGGCCCAGCGAGGAAAGGAAATAAAGAAATGATGAGAACAAATTAACAATAAATCATTCTAGAAACAGTAACAACGTCAAAACAGATATGTCATATAAAAACTATAAAAAGTCTTATGTCAGCCTACTTTGAACTTTTGAAGTTCTACTGATTCAACCACCCGATTAGGAAGATCATTCCATAACTTGGTCACAGCTGGAATAAAACTTCTAGAATACTGTGTAATATTGAGCCTCATGATGGAGACGGCCTGCGTATTAGAATTAACTGCCTGCCTAGTATTACGAACAGGATAGAATTAATAAGTCTTTGAGAATGTATTTTTTTTTATTTATTCATTCATTGATTTGTTTTCAGGAAATGCGGTTAAGCTGACATTGTTAAAGGCATCATCAAAGGGTAAGTAGAAAAATATATTTTTGCTTTCTGTGTAATCTGATAATTTGTATTCCATTGGTTCTGTATATTATTATTATTGTCAAAATTGTTAATGTTATTATTATTACCTAAAGTATTATCATTAAAGTTA
>NC_090753.1:71689310-71714985 GCF_036898095.1 Palaemon carinicauda
TATTGTTAACGTCCATGCCTGGTGATCGCCTTTAGTGTCTGCAACCTCACCAACCCTGTGAGCTAAGGATGGGGTAGTTTGGGATAGCTTAAAACTCACATTTTTCTGAATAGATATTTAATGACCTCAGTCTGTGAAAACTCACCTTTTTTTCTAAATATATATCTAATAATTGGTGGCCTATTGGTAACGTCCATGCCTGGTGATCGCCTTTAGTGTCTGCAACCTCACCATTCTTGTGAGCAAGGATGTGGTTAGTTTGGGAGAGCATAAAATTCGCCTTTTTCCTAATAGATATTTAATAAATTTCTTTCCCAAGGATGCCTATTGGTAACGTCCCTGCCTGGTGTTCACCAGACTCTGGGGTTCGATTCCCTCTCAAATTTGTTAGTTCCTTTAGTGTCTGCAACCTCACCAACCTTGTGAGCTAAATATTGGAGAGAATTGGAGAGCATAGAGGTCTATCTGCTGAGTCATTAACAGCCATTCCCTGGCTATTCCTGGTCCTAGCTTGGGTGTAGATGAGCCTTAGGAGCTTATGTATATATGGTCAGTCTTTAACTGTCTTGCTAGCTAGGGTAATTTCACTGTCCCTAGCCTTTGCCTTGCCTCTGCCATTCACGAGCGACCTTTCTTTTAATTCCATTTTCTAATGATGAGACAAGTCTCGAATTCACTTATGTCAAACCAGTCCTATTTCAAAGGAATTATTGGGTCCTTTTTTTTGGGAGGGGTGGGGGTTGGGGGGGGGGACTTATTGAAGGCTCTGAACCCCAGGCCAAGTTTCTCCTGTTTAGTCCTTAGATTTTTTTTTCTTTTTTTTTTTATTTATTCTAAATAAATCATACATATTAAGGATGGTACTTTCTGAGGTTCAAATTCATCGAAAAGGAGAGAGAGAGAGAGAGAGAGAGAGAGAGAGAGAGATATTCCCGAAGAAAACCAGAATCATATACCATGATAGTTATTTACCTAGTCCAATATTATTATTATTATTATTATTATTATTATTATTATTATTATTATTATTAGTAGTAGTAGTAGTATGAGAGAGAGAGAGAGAGAGAGAGAGAGAGAGAGAGAGAGAATCACGAACTATGAGAAAAAGAAAAAGTATGAATATAATGAAAACGTTAAACCACAATTGAAGGAAGATGGATTGGAATAGGAAAAAGTATAGGATCAGGGAGGGCCAGGCAGTGGCTGCTGATGACTCAGCAGATAGACCTATAGGCTCCCCCAAGCCCCCCCAACTGTACCTCACAAGGATGGTAAGGTTGCAGACACTAATAGCACTAACGAGTCTGAGCGGGACTCGAACCCCCGACTGGCAAACATCAGGCAGAGACATTGCCAATCAGGAATATGGTAAGGTTGCAGACACTAATGGCACTAACGATTCTGAGCGGGACTCGAACCCCCGACCTGCAAACATCAGGAAGAGATGTAACCAATCAGGTATAGCATAACAAAATCATTTCGAATTCTATCTCCATTGATTCTGACGTTGGAAAATTGAAATGGGTGAGACTGTCATGAATAAAATGTAACCTTATATTTGGTAAAGATATATAATTAAATATTTTGCCCTTGACAAATAGTGATCAAATGAGCATCTAATAAATGAAAATTATTTATTTTGCGGCTACGAAATAAAATAAAAATTGATAATAAGGAAGGGAAATAATGAATTAATTTGACTATACAGCAAGAGATTTATCTGGCCATACTGCATCACATGACTTCGTGAGTCGTACTTGAAATATTTCGCCTTCCTGAAAAAGACAGGCTATTATCTATAGACGAACTTCTTTAGAAAACTTGTGGGTTATTTTTTCTTCCACCCTCTATCTCTCTCTCTCTCTCTCTCTCTCTCTCTCTCTCTCTCTCTGACTTTCTTTTGTGTTATTTCCTTCCAGATCTCCCCCTCTTTTTCACATCCTGTTTTTGTTTCAACCCTTTTACTTAGTCCTTTTCGTCTGTTCCTTTTTCTTTATACATTTTTTTATCCCGTGCAAACCCCTTTTAACAACCCCCCCTCTCTCTCTCTCTCTCTCTCTCTCTCTCTCTCTCTCTGATTTTTGAATAAGGGACTGTTTTCTCTATTCAAATCTTCTATCATCTTTTTTCAGTTCCTCCTCTCTCTCTCTCTCTCTCTCTCTCTCTCTCTCTTTATAAGGGACTTTTCGCTGTTCAAATTCTTCTATGATCTCTCTCTCTCTCTCTCTCTCTCTCTCTCTCTCTTTATAAGGGACTGTTTTCTCTATACAAATATTCTATCATCTTTTTTCAATTCTTCTCTCTCTCTCTCTCTCTCTCTCTCTCTCTCTCTTTATAAGGGACTTTTCTCTGTTCAAATTCTTATATGATTTCTCTCTCTCTCTCTCTCTCTCTCTCTCTCTCTCTCTCTCTATATATATATATATATATATATTTATATATATATATATATTTATTCAAATAAGGGACTGTTTTCTCTATACAGATCTTCAATCTTTTTCAATTCCCCTCTCTCTCTCTCTCTCTCTCTCTCTCTCTCTCTCCCAATGGAAGGTAAATAAAGTCCACGAGACTTATTTTCGAAGGGGGAAAAAACCTCTGATACTTCAAAAGACATTTGTGATTCGTGGTATTTCTTTGAAGGCTTCTGGAAGGTCGGAGCTGAGGTCAAGGTGGAAGAAAATTGGGTTTAGTTGAATGTAATTCTCCAATGGGTTTCATCACTCTTTTACAAAGGTTCATTTTTCCCCGTTGGAGCCCTTGGGCTTATAGCATCTTGCTTTTCCAACTAGGGTTCTATATTAGCTTGTAATAATGATGATGATGATGATAATAATAATAATGATAATGATAATAATAATAATAATAATAATAATGATAATAGTAATAGTAATAGTAATGCATATAGCATCTTGCTTTTCTAACTAGGGTTGTAGTTTGGATAATAATAATAATAATAATAATAATAATAATAATAATGATAATGATAATAATAATAATAATAATTGATAATTAAAACAACAACAACGATAGCAACAACAATAACAACAACAACAACAACAATAATAATAATAATAATAATAATAATAATAATAATTAAAACAACAAAAACGACAATAACAAAAACAACAACAATAATAATAATAATAATAATAATAATAATAATAATAATAATAATAATAATAATAATGATAATAAAATTAAGTGGGTTTTAGCAAATAAAGATATATAGAATAAAAAATGAAATGTGTGTTTAAATGTTCGAATTTTGTTATAGAGTTTCAACGGTAACTGCAACTTAGATCAGGTAAATCATCATCATCATCATCATCTCCTCCTACGCCTATTAACGCAAAGGGCCTCGGTTAGATTTCGCCAGTCGTCTTTACTTCTCCATTTATCATCGACTTCACGTTTCTTAGTCCTCTGCCATGTAGGTCTGGGTCTTCCAACTCTTCCAACCTACCCTTGAAATCAACTTATTCAATTTTCATGGTTAGAATTCTCTCATTTAATTTTCATTGTAACCTTTGGATTCGTATTGTAAGGGACAAGAAATTGTTTATTAATTCGATAAATAAATAATTGAAGGCAACACAGCAGTGTTAGTTATGTTGGAGGAGAGGTAAATGTAATTAATTTATCTTAGGAATAACTAAGATACAAACAAAACAGGGCTACCAGTATCTCTATACAGCGAAAGTAAACTACAAGAGAAGTTTTAGAACAAGCTAAGCTACATCTCTAGTTGGAAAATTAAAATGCTATAAACCGAGGGTTCCAACAAGGAAAAATATTCCAGTGAGGAAAGGAAATAAGTAAATAAGTACACTATAGGAGTAGTAATGAACAATTGAAATAAAATACTCTAAGATCAGTAACAACATTAAATCTATCATAATATATAAACTATAATAACTTCAAAAATAACAAGAGGAAGAGAAACAAGATAGAATAGTGAAATTGAAGCAATGATGAAATTAGTACTTTGATTTCCACAGACCCTTTAGTATTGTAAGCGTTAATTACAAATCATGTAAAACTTACATTATGTGAAAATAGTGTTTTAATTTTTCAGAGTTGAAAATTTTGTAGGTGTTTACTGATTCACGTTTTGAAAAACCATATTTTATTATAGACATGATCGTAAATATTGTGTACTCCCGAGCTCTCTTTCATTCAAGGTTTTCCTATCACTCTAGTGGCCGATGTGGTAACGTCCCTGACTGGTGATCGCCAGAATGGGGGTTTGATTCCCGCTCAAATTCATTAGTTTCTTTGGTCGCTTTAACTTCACCATCCTTGTGAGCCAAGGATTGGGTGTTTAGGGGTGCCTATAGGTCTATCTGCTGAGTGTAGTATATACAGTATATATAGCGCTGTCCTCTTCATCAGCCATACCTAGTCCAATGCAGAACAAAGGCCTCAGACATGTCCCTCTTCTCTTTCTATGCCAATCTTTCGGTGATCAATCTATTCTGAAGTGTTTTAATTCCTTCATTCTGCCTTGTTTTGTGTATTGTTCTCCTGTCTGGTGTTCAGCTGCTGATTCTCATCTTAATTTGTTGGACAGAAACTTACGGTCTATTAAATTTCTTATTCCTGATCTAGATGCTAATCTTTGGCACCGTCGTTCAATTAGTTCATTATGCATGTTGCATAAGATTTTTCATAACTCTAACCATCCTCTACATTCAGATCTTCCTGGACAATTCCATCCTGTTCGTAATACTAGGCAGGCAGTTAATTCTAATAGCCAGGCCTTCTCCATCATGAGGCTCAATACTACACAGTATTCTAGAAGTTTTATTCCAGCTGTGACCAAGTTGTGGAATGATCTTCCTAATCGGTTAGTTGAATCGGTAGAACTTCATAAGTTCAAAGTTGCAGCAAATTTTTTTTATGTTTAACAGGCTGACATGAGTCTTTTTATAGTTTATATAAGACATATCTGTTTTGACGCTGTTACTGTTTTTCGAATGATATATTGTTAATTTATTCTCATCATTTATTTATTTCCTTATTTCCTTTTCTCACTGGCCTATTTTTCCCTGTTGGAGCCCTTGAGCTTATAGCATCTTGCTTTTCCAACTAGGGTTGTAGCTTGGCTAGTAATAATAATAATAATAATAATAATAATAATAATAATAATAATAATAATAATAATAATAATAATTTATACCCTCAAATTTCCATAGGCCGTCAATCCATCGTCTTCTTTTCCGTCCCCAGATTTGTTTTGTAATCTCTCTCTCTCTATCTCTCTCTCTCTCTCTCTCTCTCTCTCTCTCTCTCTCTCTCTCTCTCTCTCTCTCTCTCTCTCTAGCTTCGGTGGGGAGGGGCTTGGGCGCTGATCATATGTATATATGGTCAGTCTCTAGGGTATTGCCCAGCTTGATAGGGCAATGTCACTGTCCCTTGCCTCTGCCATTCATGAGTTGCCTTTAAACCTTTAAATAGATCTCGTTCATATTACAGTGTTGTAACAGTACCGAATCCTACAACTGATAGAAAGATTCCAACAACATCAAAACATCTATACTTGATTGAAGACATTGATGAAACCATTCAGGTTTCAAATAACATCAAAACATCTATACTTCTTGGTTCAAGACATTCCTGAAACCATTCAGGCTTCAAATAACATCAAAACATCGATACTTCTTGGTTCAAGACATTGATGAAACCATTCAGGTTTCAAATAACATCAAAACATCTATACTTCTTGGTTCAAGACATTGATGAAACCATTCAAGGTTTCAAATAACATCAAAACATCTATACTTCTCTATTGAAGACATTCCTGAAACCATTCAGGTTTCAAATAACATCAAAACATCTATACTTCTTGGTTCAAGACATTCCTGAAACCATTCAGGTTTCAAATAACGTCAAAACATCTATACTTCTTGGTTCAAGACATTCCTGAAACCATTCATGTTTCAAATAACATCAAAACATCTATACTTCTTGGTTCAAGACATTCCTGAAACCATTCAGGTTTCAAATAACATCAAAACATCTATACTTCTTGGTTCAAGACATTGATGAAACCATTCAGGTTTCAAATAACATCAAAACATCTATACTTCTTGGTTCAAGACATTCCTGAAACCATTCAGGTTTCAAATAACATCAAAACATCTATACTTCTTGGTTCAAGACATTGATGAAACCATTCAGGTTTCAAATAACATCAAAACATCTATACTTCTTGATTGAAGACATTCCTGAAACCATTCAGGTTTCAAATAACATCAAAACATCTATACTTCTTGGTTCAAGACATTGATGAAACCATTCAGGTTTCAAATAACATCAAAACATCTATACTTCTTGGTTCAAGACATTCCTGAAACCATTCAGGTTTCAAATAACGTCAAAACATCTATACTTCTTGGTTCAAGACATTCCTGAAACCATTCAGGTTTCAAATAACATCAAAACATCTATACTTCTTGGTTCAAGACATTCCTGAAACCATTCAGGTTTCAAATAACATCAAAACATCTATACTTCTTGGTTCAAGACATTGATGAAACCATTCAGGTTTCAAATAACATCAAAACATCTATACTTCTTGGTTCAAGACATTCCTGAAACCATTCAGGTTTCAAATAACATCAAAACATCTATACTTCTTGGTTCAAGACATTGATGAAACCATTCAGGTTTCAAATAACATCAAAACATCTATACTTCTTGATTGAAGACATTCCTGAAACCATTCAGGTTTCAAATAACATCAAAACATCTATACTTCTTGATTGAAGACATTGATGAAACCATTCAGGTTTCAAATAACATCAAAACATCTATACTTCTCTATTGAAGACATTCCTGAAACCATTCAGGTTTCAAATAACATCAAAACATCTATACTTCTTGGTTCAAGACATTCCTGAAACCATTCAGGTTTCAAATAACGTCAAAACATCTATACTTCTTGGTTCAAGACATTCCTGAAACCATTCAGGTTTCAAATAACATCAAAACATCTATACTTCTTGGTTCAAGACATTCCTGAAACCATTCAGGTTTCAAATAACATCAAAACATCTATACTTCTTGGTTCAAGACATTGATGAAACCATTCAGGTTTCAAATAACATCAAAACATCTATACTTCTTGGTTCAAGACATTCCTGAAACCATTCAGGTTTCAAATAACATCAAAACATCTATACTTCTTGGTTCAAGACATTGATGAAACCATTCAGGTTTCAAATAACATCAAAACATCTATACTTCTTGATTGAAGACATTCCTGAAACCATTCAGGTTTCAAATAACATCAAAACATCTATACTTCTTGGTTCAAGACATTGATGAAACCATTCAGGTTTCAAATAACATCAAAACATCTATACTTCTTGGTTCAAGACATTCCTGAAACCATTCAGGTTTCAAATAACGTCAAAACATCTATACTTCTTGGTTCAAGACATTCCTGAAACCATTCAGGTTTCAAATAACATCAAAACATCTATACTTCTTGGTTCAAGACATTCCTGAAACCATTCAGGTTTCAAATAACATCAAAACATCTATACTTCTTGGTTCAAGACATTGATGAAACCATTCAGGTTTCAAATAACATCAAAACATCTATACTTCTTGGTTCAAGACATTCCTGAAACCATTCAGGTTTCAAATAACATCAAAACATCTATACTTCTTGGTTCAAGACATTGATGAAACCATTCAGGTTTCAAATAACATCAAAACATCTATACTTCTTGATTGAAGACATTCCTGAAACCATTCAGGTTTCAAATAACATCAAAACATCTATACTTCTTGGTTCAAGACATTGATGAAACCATTCAGGTTTCAAATAACATCAAAACATCTATACTTCTTGGTTCAAGACATTCCTGAAACCATTCAGGTTTCAAATAACATCAAAACATCTATACTTCTTGGTTCAAGACATTCCTGAAACCATTCAGGTTTCAAATAACATCAAAACATCTATACTTCTTGGTTCAAGACATTCCTGAAACCATTCAGGTTTCAAATAACATCAAAACATCTATACTTCTTGATTCAAGACATTCCTGAAACCATTCAGGTTTCAAATAACATCAAAACATCTATACTTCTTGGTTCAAGACATTCCTGAAACCATTCAGGTTTCAAATAACGTCAAAACATCTATACTTCTTGGTTCAAGACATTCCTGAAACCATTCAGGTTTCAAATAACGTCAAAACATCTATACTTCTTGGTTCAAGACATTGATGAAACCATTCAGGTTTCAAATAACGTCAAAACATCTATACTTCTTGGTTCAAGACATTGATGAAACCATTCAAGGTTTCAAATAACATCAAAACATCTATACTTCTTGGTTCAAGACATTGATGAAACCATTCAGGTTTCAAATAACATCAAAACATCTATACTTCTTGGTTCAAGACATTCCTGAAACCATTCAAGGCTTCAAATAACATCAAAACATCTATACTTCTTGGTTCAAGACATTGATGAAACCATTCAGGTTTCAAATAACATCAAAACATCTATACTTCTTGGTTCAAGACATTCCTGAAACCATTCAAGGCTTCAAATAACATCAAAACATCTATACTTCTTGATTCAAGACATTGATGAAACCATTCAAGGCTTCAAATAACATCAAAACATCTATACTTCTTGATTCAGGACATTCCTGAAACCATTCAGGTTTCAAATAACATCAAAACATCTATACTTCTTGATTCAAGACATTGATGAAACCATTCAAGGCTTCAAATAACATCAAAACATCTATACTTCTTGATTCAAGACATTCCTGAAACCATTCAGGTTTCAAATAACATCAAAACATCTATACTTCTTGATTGAAGACATTGATGAAACCATTCAGGTTTCAAATAACATCAAAACATCTATACTTCTCTATTGAAGACATTCCTGAAACCATTCAGGTTTCAAATAACATCAAAACATCTATACTTCTTGATTCAAGACATTGATGAAACCATTCAGGTTTCAAATAACATCAAAACATCTATACTTCTTGATTGAAGACATTCATGAAACCATTCAGGTTTCAAATAACATCAAAACATCTATACTTCTTGATTCAAGACATTGATGAAACCATTCAGGTTTCAAATAACATCAAAACATCTATACTTCTCTATTGAAGACATTCCTGAAACCATTCAGGTTTCAAATAACATCAAAACATCTATACTTCTTGATTCAAGACATTGATGAAACCATTCAGGTTTCAAATAACATCAAAACATCTATACTTCTTGATTCAAGACATTCCTGAAACCATTCAGGTTTCAAATAACATCAAAACATCTATACTTCTTGATTGAAGACATTGATGAAACCATTCAGGTTTCAAATAACATCAAAACATCTATACTTCTTGATTCAAGACATTCCTGAAACCATTCAGGTTTCAAATAACATCAAAACATCGATACTTCTTGGTTCAAGACATTGATGAAACCATTCAGGTTTCAAATAACATCAAAACATCTATACTTCTTGGTTCAAGACATTGATGAAACCATTCAGGCTTCAAATAACATCAAAACATCGATACTTCTTGGTTCAAGACATTGATGAAACCATTCAGGTTTCAAATAACATCAAAACATCTATACTTCTTGGTTCAAGACATTGATGAAACCATTCAAGGTTTCAAATAACATCAAAACATCTATACTTCTTGGTTCAAGACATTCCTGAAACCATTCAGGTTTCAAATAACATCAAAACATCTATACTTCTTGATTCAAGACATTCCTGAAACCATTCAGGTTTCAAATAACATCAAAACATCTATACTTCTCTATTCAAGACATTCCTGAAACCATTCAGGTTTCAAATAACATCAAAACATCTATACTTCTTGATTCAAGACATTCCTGAAACCATTCAGGTTTCAAATAACATCAAAACATCTATACTTCTTGATTCAAGACATTCCTGAAACCATTCAGGTTTCAAATAACATCAAAACATCTATACTTCTTGGTTCAAGACATTGATGAAACCATTCAGGCTTCAAATAACATCAAAACATCGATACTTCTTGGTTCAAGACATTGATGAAACCATTCAGGTTTCAAATAACATCAAAACATCTATACTTCTTGGTTCAAGACATTGATGAAACCATTCAGGTTTCAAATAACATCAAAACATCTATACTTCTCTATTGAAGACATTCCTGAAACCATTCAGGTTTCAAATAACATCAAAACATCTATACTTCTTGATTCAAGACATTGATGAAACCATTCAGGTTTCAAATAACATCAAAACATCTATACTTCTTGGTTCAAGACATTCCTGAAACCATTCAGGTTTCAAATAACATCAAAACATCTATACTTCTTGATTCAAGACATTCCTGAAACCATTCAGGTTTCAAATAACATCAAAACATCTATACTTCTTGGTTCAAGACATTGATGAAACCATTCAGGTTTCAAATAACATCAAAACATCTATACTTCTTGATTCAAGACATTCCTGAAACCATTCAGGTTTCAAATAACATCAAAACATCTATACTTCTTGGTTCAAGACATTCCTGAAACCATTCAGGTTTCAAATAACATCAAAACATCTATACTTCTCTATTGAAGACATTCCTGAAACCATTCAGGTTTCAAATAACATCAAAACATCTATACTTCTTGATTCAAGACATTCCTGAAACCATTCAGGTTTCAAATAACATCAAAACATCTATACTTCTTGATTCAAGACATTCCTGAAACCATTCAGGTTTCAAATAACATCAAAACATCTATACTTCTTGGTTCAAGACATTCCTGAAACCATTCAGGTTTCAAATAACATCAAAACATCTATACTTCTTGGTTCAAGACATTCCTGAAACCATTCAGGTTTCAAATAACATCAAAACATCTATACTTCTTGATTGAAGACATTCCTGAAACCATTCAGGTTTCAAATAACATCAAAACATCTATACTTCTTGATTCAAGACATTCCTGAAACCATTCAGGTTTCAAATAACATCAAAACATCTATACTTCTTGATTCAAGACATTGATGAAACCATTCAGGTTTCAAATAACATCAAAACATCTATACTTCTCTATTGAAGACATTCCTGAAACCATTCAGGTTTCAAATAACATCAAAACATCTATACTTCTTGATTCAAGACATTCCTGAAACCATTCAGGTTTCAAATAACATCAAAACATCTATACTTCTTGGTTCAAGACATTCCTGAAACCATTCAGGTTTCAAATAACATCAAAACATCTATACTTCTTGGTTCAAGACATTCCTGAAATCATTCAGGTTTCAAATAACATCAAAACATCTATACTTCTTGATTCAAGACATTCCTGAAACCATTCAGGTTTCAAATAACATCAAAACATCTATACTTCTTGATTCAAGACATTCCTGAAACCATTCAGGTTTCAAATAACATCAAAACATCTATACTTCTTGATTCAAGACATTCCTGAAACCATTCAGGTTTCAAATAACATCAAAACATCTATACTTCTTGATTCAAGACATTCCTGAAACCATTCAGGTTTCAAATAACATCAAAACATCTATACTTCTTGATTGAAGACATTCCTGAAACCATTCAGGTTTCAAATAACATCAAAACATCTATACTTCTTGATTGAAGACATTCCTGAAACCATTCAGGTTTCAAATAACATCAAAACATCTATACTTCTTGGTTCAAGACATTCCTGAAACCATTCAGGTTTCAAATAACATCAAAACATCTATACTTCTTGATTGAAGACATTGATGAAACCATTCAGGTTTCAAATAACATCAAAACATCTATACTTCTCTATTGAAGACATTCCTGAAACCATTCAGGTTTCAAATAACATCAAAACATCTATACTTCTTGATTCAAGACATTGATGAAACCATTCAGGTTTCAAATAACATCAAAACATCTATACTTCTCTATTGAAGACATTCCTGAAACCATTCAGGTTTCAAATAACATCAAAACATCTATACTTCTTGATTCAAGACATTCCTGAAACCATTCAGGTTTCAAATAACATCAAAACATCTATACTTCTTGGTTCAAGACATTGATGAAACCATTCAGGTTTCAAATAACATCAAAACATCTACACTTCTCTATTGATGACATTCCTGAAACCATTCAGGTTTCAAATAACATCAAAACATCTATACTTCTTGATTCAAGACATTGATGAAACCATTCAGGTTTCAAATAACATCAAAACATCTATACTTCTCTATTGAAGACATTCCTGAAACCATTCAGGTTTCAAATAACATCAAAACATCTATACTTCTTGATTCAAGACATTCCTGAAACCATTCAGGTTTCAAATAACATAAAAACATCTATACTTCTTGGTTCAAGACATTGATGAAACCATTCAGGTTTCAAATAACATCAAAACATCTATACTTCTCTATTGAAGACATTCCTGAAACCATTCAGGTTTCAAATAACATCAAAACATCTATACTTCTTGATTCAAGACATTGATGAAACCATTCAGGTTTCAAATAACATCAAAACATCTATACTTCTTGATTCAAGACATTCCTGAAACCATTCAGGTTTCAAATAACATCAAAACATCTATACTTCTTGATTGAAGACATTGATGAAACCATTCAGGTTTCAAATAACATCAAAACATCTATACTTCTCTATTGAAGACATTCCTGAAACCATTCAGGTTTCAAATAACATCAAAACATCTATACTTCTTGATTCAAGACATTGATGAAACCATTCAGGTTTCAAATAACATCAAAACATCTATACTTCTTGATTCAAGACATTGATGAAACCATTCAGGTTTCAAATAACATCAAAACATCTATACTTCTTGATTCAAGACATTGATGAAACCATTCAGGTTTCAAATAACATCAAAACATCTATACTTCTTGGTTCAAGACATTCCTGAAACCATTCAGGTTTCAAATAACATCAAAACATCTATACTTCTTGATTGAAGACATTGATGAAACCATTCAGGTTTCAAATAACATCAAAACATCTATACTTCTCTATTGAAGACATTCCTGAAACCATTCAGGTTTCAAATAACATCAAAACATCTATACTTATTGATTCAAGACATTGATGAAACCATTCAGGTTTCAAATAACATCAAAACATCTATACTTCTTGATTCAAGACATTGATGAAACCATTCAGGTTTCAAATAACATCAAAACATCTATACTTCTTGATTGAAGACATTGATGAAACCATTCAGGTTTCAAATAACATCAAAACATCTATACTTCTTGGTTCAAGACATTGATGAAACCATTCAGGCTTCAAATAACATCAAAACATCGATACTTCTTGGTTCAAGACATTGATGAAACCATTCAGGTTTCAAATAACATCAAAACATCGATACTTCTTGGTTCAAGACATTGATGAAACCATTCAGGTTTCAAATAACATCAAAACATCTATACTTCTTGATTCAAGACATTGATGAAACCATTCAGGTTTCAAATAACATCAAAACATCTATACTTCTCTATTGAAGACATTCCTGAAACCATTCAGGTTTCAAATAACATCAAAACATCTATACTTCTTGATTCAAGACATTGATGAAACCATTCAGGTTTCAAATAACATCAAAACATCTATACTTCTTGATTCAAGACATTCCTGAAACCATTCAGGTTTCAAATAACATCAAAACATCTATACTTCTTGATTCAAGACATTCCTGAAACCATTCAGGTTTCAAATAACATCAAAACATCTATACTTCTTGATTCAAGACATTCCTGAAACCATTCAGGTTTCAAATAACATCAAAACATCTATACTTCTTGGTTCAAGACATTCCTGAAACCATTCAGGTTTCAAATAACGTCAAAACATCTATACTTCTTGGTTCAAGACATTCCTGAAACCATTCAGGTTTCAAATAACATCAAAACATCTATACTTCTTGGTTCAAGACATTCCTGAAACCATTCAGGTTTCAAATAACGTCAAAACATCTATACTTCTTGGTTCAAGACATTGATGAAACCATTCAAGGTTTCAAATAACATCAAAACATCTATACTTCTTGGTTCAAGACATTGATGAAACCATTCAGGTTTCAAATAACATCAAAACATCTATACTTCTTGGTTCAAGACATTGATGAAACCATTCAGGTTTCAAATAACATCAAAACATCTATACTTCTTGGTTCAAGACATTCCTGAAACCATTCAGGTTTAAAATAACATCAAAACATCTATACTTCTTGGTTCAAGACATTCATGAAACCATTCAAGGTTTCAAATAACATCAAAACATCTATACTTCTTGGTTCAAGACATTGATGAAACCATTCAGGTTTCAAATAACATCAAAACATCTATACTTCTTGATTCAAGACATTGATGAAACCATTCAAGGCTTCAAATAACATCAAAACATCTATACTTCTTGGTTCAAGACATTGATGAAACCATTCAAGGTTTCAAATAACATCAAAACATCTATACTTCTTGGTTCAAGACATTCATGAAACCATTCAGGTTTCAAATAACATCAAAACATCTGTACTTCTTGGTTCAAGACATTCATGAAACCATTCAGGTTTCAAATAACATCAAAACATCTGTACTTCTTGGTTCAAGACATTCATGAAACCATTCAGGTTTCAAATAACATCAAAACATCTGTACTTCTTGGTTCAAGACATTGATGAAACCATTCAGGTTTCAAATAACATCAAAACATCTGTACTTCTTGGTTCAAGACATTGATGAAACCATTCAGGTTTCAAATAACATCAAAACATCTATACTTCTTGGTTCAATACATTCATGAAACCATTCAGGTTTCAAATAACATCAAAACATCTATACTTCTTGGTTCAAGACATTCATGAAACCATTCAGGTTTCAAATAACATCAAAACATCTATACTTCTTGGTTCAAGACATTCCTGAAACCATTCAGGTTTCAAATAACATCAAAACATCAATACTTCTTGGTTCAAGACATTCCTGAAACCATTCAGGTTTCAAATAACATCAAAACATCTATACTTCTTGGTTCAAGACATTCATAAAACCATTCAGGTTTCAAATAACATCAAAACATCTATACTTCTTGATTCAAGACATTCCTGAAACCATTCAGGTTTCAAATAACATCAAAACATCTATACTTCTTGGTTCAAGACATTGATGAAACCATTCAGGTTTCAAATAACATCAAAACATCTGTACTTCTTGGTTCAAGACATTGATGAAACCATTCAAGGTTTCAAATAACATCAAAACATCTATACTTCTTGGTTCAAGGCATTCCTGGAACCATTCAAGGCTTCAAATAACATCAAAACATCTATACTTCCTGGTTCAAGACATTGATGAAACCATTCAGGTTTCAAATAACATCAAAACATCTATACTTCTTGGTTCAAGACATTCATGAAACCATTCAGGTTTCAAATAACATCAAAGCATCTATACTTCTTGGTTCAAGACATTCATGAAACCATTCAGGTTTCAAATAACATCAAAACATCTATACTTCTTGGTTCAAGACATTCATGAAACCATTCAGGTTTCAAATAACATCAAAACATCTATACTTCTCGGTTCAAGACATTGATGAAACCATTCAAGGTTTCAAATAACATCAAAACATCTATACTTCTTGGTTCAAGGCATTCCTGAAACCATTCAAGGCTTCAAATAACATCAAAACATCTATACTTCCTGGTTCAAGACATTGATGACACCATTCAGGTTTCAAATAACATCAAAACATCTATACTTCTTGGTTCAAGACATTCATGAAACCATTCAGGTTTCAAATAACATCAAAACATCTATACTTCTTGGTTCAAGACATTGATGAAACCATTCAAGACTTCAAATAACATCAAAACATCTATACTTCTTGGTTCAAGACATTGATGAAACCATTCAAGGCTTCAAATAACATCAAATCATCTATACTTCTTGGTTCAAGACATTGATGAAAGCATTCAGGTTTCAAATAACATCAAAACATCTATACTTCTTGATGCAAGACATTCCTGAAACCATTCAGGTTTCAAATAACATCAAAACATCTATACTTCTTGGTTCAAGACATTGATGAAACCATTCAAGGCTTCAAATAACATCAAAACATCTATACTTCTTGGTTCAAGACATTGATGAAACCATTCAAGGTTTCAAATAACATCAAAACATCTATACTTCTTGGTTCAAGACATTCCTGAAACCATTCAAGGCTTCAAATAACATCAAAACCTCTATACTTCTTGGTTCAAGACATTGATGAAACCATTCAGGTTTCAAATAACATCAAAACATCTATACTTCTTGGTTCAAGACATTCCTGGAACCATTCAAGGCTTCAAATAACATCAAAACATCTATACTTCTTGGTTCAAGACATTGATGAAACCATTCAAGACTTCAAATAACATCAAAACATCTATACTTCTTGGTTCAAGACATTGATGAAACCATTCAAGGCTTCAAATAACATCAAAACCTCTATACTTCTTGGTTCAAGACATTGATGAAAGCATTCAGGTTTCAAATAACATCAAAACATCTATACTTCTTGGTTCAAGGCATTCCTGGAACCATTCAAGGCTTCAAATAACATCAAAACATCTATACTTCCTGGTTCAAGACATTGATGAAACCATTCAGGTTTCAAATAACATCAAAACATCTATACTTCTTGGTTCAAGACATTGATGAACCATTCAGGTTTCAAATAACATCAAAACATCTATACTTCTTGGTTCAAGACATTCATGAAACCATTCAGGTTTCAAATAACATCAAAACATCTATACTTCTTGGTTCAAGACATTCCTGAAACCATTCAGGTTCAAATAACATCAAAACATCTATACTTCTTGGTTCAAGACATTGATGAAACCATTCAAGGTTTCAAATAACATCAAAACATCTGCACTTCTTGGTTCAAGACATTGATGAAACCATTCAAGGCTTCAAATAACATCAAAACATCTATACTTCTTGGTTCAAGACATTGATGAAAGCATTCAGGTTTCAAATAACATCAAAACATCTATACTTCTTGGTTCAAGACATTCATGAAACCATTCAGGTTTCAAATAACATCAAAGCATCTATACTTCTTGGTTCAAGACATTGATGAAACCATTCAAGGCTTCAAATAACATCAAAACATCTATACTTCTTGGTTCAAGACATTGATGAAACCATTCAGGTTTCAAATAACATCAAAACATCTATACTTCTTGGTTCAAGACATTCATGAAACCATTCAGGTTTCAAATAACATCAAAGCATCTATACTTCTTGGTTCAAGACATTCATGAAACCATTCAGGTTTCAAATAACATCAAAACATCTATACTTCTTGGTTCAAGACATTGATGAAACCATTCAAGGTTTCAAATAACATCAAAACATCTGCACTTCTTGGTTCAAGACATTGATGAAACCATTCAAGGCTTCAAATAACACCAAAACATCTATACTTCTTGGTTCAAGACATTGATGAAACCATTCAGGTTTCAAATAACATCAAAACATCTATACTTCTTGGTTCAAGACATTCATGAAACCATTCAGGTTTCAAATAACATCAAAACATCTGCATACTTCTTGGTTCAAGACATTGATGAAACCATTCAAGGTTTCAAATAACATCAAAACATCTATACTTCTTGGTTCAAGACATTCCTGAAACCATTCAGGTTTCAAATAACATCAAAACATCTATACTTCTTGATTCAAGACATTCCTGAAACCATTCAGGTTTCAAATAACATCAAAACATCTATACTTCTTATTCAAGACATTCCTGAAACCATTCAGGTTTCAAATAACATCAAAACATCTATACTTCTTGATTCAAGACATTCCTGAAACCATTCAGGTTTCAAATAACATCAAAACATCTATACTTCTTGATTCAAGACATTCCTGAAACCATTCAGGTTTCAAATAACATCAAAACATCTATACTTCTTGGTTCAAGACATTGATGAAACCATTCAGGCTTCAAATAACATCAAAACATCTATACTTCTTGGTTCAAGACATTGATGAAACCATTCAGGTTTCAAATAACATCAAAACATCTATACTTCTTGGTTCAAGACATTGATGAAACCATTCAGGTTTCAAATAACATCAAAACATCTATACTTCTCTATTGAAGACATTCCTGAAACCATTCAGGTTTCAAATAACATCAAAACATCTATACTTCTTGATTCAAGACATTGATGAAACCATTCAGGTTTCAAATAACATCAAAACATCTATACTTCTTGGTTCAAGACATTCCTGAAACCATTCAGGTTTCAAATAACATCAAAACATCTATACTTCTTGATTCAAGACATTCCTGAAACCATTCAGGTTTCAAATAACATCAAAACATCTATACTTCTTGGTTCAAGACATTGATGAAACCATTCAGGTTTCAAATAACATCAAAACATCTATACTTCTTGATTCAAGACATTCCTGAAACCATTCAGGTTTCAAATAACATCAAAACATCTATACTTCTTGGTTCAAGACATTCCTGAAACCATTCAGGTTTCAAATAACATCAAAACATCTATACTTCTTATTCAAGACATTCCTGAAACCATTCAGGTTTCAAATAACATCAAAACATCTATACTTCTTGATTCAAGACATTCCTGAAACCATTCAGGTTTCAAATAACATCAAAACATCTATACTTCTTGATTCAAGACATTCCTGAAACCATTCAGGTTTCAAATAACATCAAAACATCTATACTTCTTGGTTCAAGACATTCCTGAAACCATTCAGGTTTCAAATAACATCAAAACATCTATACTTCTTGGTTCAAGACATTCCTGAAACCATTCAGGTTTCAAATAACATCAAAACATCTATACTTCTTGATTGAAGACATTCCTGAAACCATTCAGGTTTCAAATAACATCAAAACATCTATACTTCTTGATTCAAGACATTCCTGAAACCATTCAGGTTTCAAATAACATCAAAACATCTATACTTCTTGATTCAAGACATTGATGAAACCATTCAGGTTTCAAATAACATCAAAACATCTATACTTCTTATTCAAGACATTCCTGAAACCATTCAGGTTTCAAATAACATCAAAACATCTATACTTCTTGATTCAAGACATTCCTGAAACCATTCAGGTTTCAAATAACATCAAAACATCTATACTTCTTGATTCAAGACATTCCTGAAACCATTCAGGTTTCAAATAACATCAAAACATCTATACTTCTTGATTCAAGACATTCCTGAAACCATTCAGGTTTCAAATAACATCAAAACATCTATACTTCTTGATTCAAGACATTCCTGAAACCATTCAGGTTTCAAATAACATCAAAACATCTATACTTCTTGATTCAAGACATTCCTGAAACCATTCAGGTTTCAAATAACATCAAAACATCTATACTTCTTGATTGAAGACATTCCTGAAACCATTCAGGTTTCAAATAACATCAAAACATCTATACTTCTTGATTCAAGACATTCCTGAAACCATTCAGGTTTCAAATAACATCAAAACATCTATACTTCTTGGTTCAAGACATTCCTGAAACCATTCAGGTTTCAAATAACATCAAAACATCTATACTTCTTGATTGAAGACATTGATGAAACCATTCAGGTTTCAAATAACATCAAAACATCTATACTTCTTATTCAAGACATTGATGAAACCATTCAGGTTTCAAATAACATCAAAACATCTATACTTCTTGATTCAAGACATTGATGAAACCATTCAGGTTTCAAATAACATCAAAACATCTATACTTCTCTATTGAAGACATTCCTGAAACCATTCAGGTTTCAAATAACATCAAAACATCTATACTTCTTGATTCAAGACATTCCTGAAACCATTCAGGTTTCAAATAACATCAAAACATCTATACTTCTTGGTTCAAGACATTGATGAAACCATTCAGGTTTCAAATAACATCAAAACATCTATACTTCTTATTCAAGACATTCCTGAAACCATTCAGGTTTCAAATAACATCAAAACATCTATACTTCTTGATTCAAGACATTGATGAAACCATTCAGGTTTCAAATAACATCAAAACATCTATACTTCTCTATTGAAGACATTCCTGAAACCATTCAGGTTTCAAATAACATCAAAACATCTATACTTCTTGATTCAAGACATTCCTGAAACCATTCAGGTTTCAAATAACATAAAAACATCTATACTTCTTGGTTCAAGACATTGATGAAACCATTCAGGTTTCAAATAACATCAAAACATCTATACTTCTCTATTGAAGACATTCCTGAAACCATTCAGGTTTCAAATAACATCAAAACATCTATACTTCTTGATTCAAGACATTGATGAAACCATTCAGGTTTCAAATAACATCAAAACATCTATACTTCTTGATTCAAGACATTCCTGAAACCATTCAGGTTTCAAATAACATCAAAACATCTATACTTCTTGATTGAAGACATTGATGAAACCATTCAGGTTCAAATAACATCAAAACATCTATACTTCTCTATTGAAGACATTCCTGAAACCATTCAGGTTTCAAATAACATCAAAACATCTATACTTCTTGATTCAAGACATTGATGAAACCATTCAGGTTTCAAATAACATCAAAACATCTATACTTCTTGATTCAAGACATTGATGAAACCATTCAGGTTTCAAATAACATCAAAACATCTATACTTCTTGATTCAAGACATTGATGAAACCATTCAGGTTTCAAATAACATCAAAACATCTATACTTCTTGGTTCAAGACATTCCTGAAACCATTCAGGTTTCAAATAACATCAAAACATCTATACTTCTTGATTGAAGACATTGATGAAACCATTCAGGTTTCAAATAACATCAAAACATCTATACTTCTCTATTGAAGACATTCCTGAAACCATTCAGGTTTCAAATAACATCAAAACATCTATACTTCTTGATTCAAGACATTGATGAAACCATTCAGGTTTCAAATAACATCAAAACATCTATACTTCTTGATTCAAGACATTGATGAAACCATTCAGGTTTCAAATAACATCAAAACATCTATACTTCTTGATTCAAGACATTGATGAAACCATTCAGGTTTCAAATAACATCAAAACATCTATACTTCTTGGTTCAAGACATTGATGAAACCATTCAGGCTTCAAATAACATCAAAACATCGATACTTCTTGGTTCAAGACATTGATGAAACCATTCAGGTTTCAAATAACATCAAAACATCGATACTTCTTGGTTCAAGACATTGATGAAACCATTCAGGTTTCAAATAACATCAAAACATCGATACTTCTTGGTTCAAGACATTGATGAAACCATTCAGGCTTCAATAACATCAAAACATCGATACTTCTTGGTTCAAGACATTGATGAAACCATTCAGGTTTCAAATAACATCAAAACATCGATACTTCTTGGTTCAAGACATTGATGAAACCATTCAGGTTTCAAATAACATCAAAACATCGATACTTCTTGGTTCAAGACATTGATGAAACCATTCAGGCTTCAAATAACATCAAAACATCGATACTCTTGGTTCAAGACATTGATGAAACCATTCAGGTTTCAAATAACATCAAAACATCGATACTTCTTGGTTCAAGACATTGATGAAACCATTCAGGTTTCAAATAACATCAAAACATCTATACTTCTTGATTGAAGACATTGATGAAACCATTCAGGTTTCAAATAACATCAAAACAATCTATACTTCTCTATTGAAGACATTCCTGAACCATTCAGTTTCAAATAACATCAAACATCTATACTTCTTGATTCAAGACATTGATGAAACCATTCAGGTTTCAAATAACATCAAAACATCTATACTTCTTGATTCAAGACATTGATGAAACCATTCAGGTTTCAAATAACACATCACAACATCTATACTTCTTGATTCAAGACATTCCTGAAACCATTCAGGTTTCAAATAACATCAAAACATCTATACTTCTTGATTCAAGACATTCCTGAAAACCATTCAGGTTTCAAATAACATCAAAACATCTATACTTCTTGGTTCAAGACATTCCTGAAACCATTCAGGTTTCAAATAACATCAAAACATCTATACTTCTTGGTTCAAGACATCGATGAAACCATTCAAGGCTTCAAATAACATCAAAAACATCTATACTTCTTGGTTCAAGACATTGATGAAACCATTCAGGTTTCAAATAACATCAAAACATCTGTACTTCTTGGTTCAAGACATTCCTGAAACCATTCAAGGTTTCAAATAACATCAAAACATCTGCACTTCTTGGTTCAAGACATCGATGAAACCATTCAAGGCTTCAAATAACATCAAAACATCTGCACTTCTTTGGTCAAGACATCGATGAAACCATTCAAGGCTTCAAATAACATCAAAACATCTATACTTCTTGGTTCAAGACATTCTGAAACCATTCAAGGCTTCAAATAACATCAAAACATCTATACTTCTTGGTTCAAGACATTCCTGAAACCATTCAAGGCTTCAAATAACATCAAAACATCTATACTTCTTGGTCAAGACATCGATGAAACCATTCAGGTTTCAAATAACATCAAAACATCTAAAAACATCTATACTTCTTGATTTCAAAAGAATATTCCATGAGACCATTCAGGCTTCAAATAACATCAGTAGATTAGAGAGAAGAAATATGAGTTTGAAATATGACTTGTGCTTCTTTCTTCATCTCGAAACAGCCCATGTACACAGAATAGAGGCAAGAGAGGTTCGCCCAGGTCTCATTATCATTAAAGTTCCATAAAGTTTGTTTTTGAGGTCTGGAGGTTATTATTTCTCGTTCATCCTCTCTCTCTCTCTCTCTCTCTCTCTCTCTCTCTCTCTCTCTCTCTCTCTCTCTCTCTCTCTCTCTCTCTCTCTCCTCGGTGTCAATGACTTTATATGTCAGGATGCCAGAAGAAAACTTAAATCTCTCTCTCTCTCTCTCTCTCTCTCTCTCTCTCTCTCTCTCCTCTCTCTCTCTCTCTCTCTCTCTCCTCTCTTTGTTTATTTTATGTGTGTGTGTCTCTCTCTCTCTCTCTCTCCTCTCTCTCTCTCTCTCTCTCTCTCTCTCTCTCTCTCTTTGTTTATTTGTATGTCTCTCTCTCTCTCTCTCTCTCTCTCTCTCTCTCTCTCTCTCTCTCTCTCTCTCTCTCTTTGTTTATTTGTATGTCTCTCTCTCTCTCTCTCTTTGTTTATTTGTATGTCTCTCCCTCTCTCTTTGTTTATTTTTATGTCTCTCTCTCTCTCTCTCTCTCTCTCCTCTCTCCTCTCTTCTCTCTCTCTCTCTCTCCTCTCTCTCTCTCTCTCTCTCTCTAACAAGGTGTGTAAATTGAGTCTCAAATCTGTTGGAGCAAAACCATCTTAGTTTCGAAGTGAAAAATAACGTGTCACGACAAAATCCTTTTTTGGGGGGACGGGGGGGCGGGTGGGGGGGGGGGGGGCAATCTCTTGCAGAGGGACAAGCTGTCACTGAATCTGTTGAACTGTCATGTTGGTTTGCCAAACTGTACAATCTCTTTTTCCCTTCCTCCCTTTATTTCCCTTTGGTATGCATCGATATTGGGAAAGATTTTAAACTTTCAAGATTTATATGTGTGTCTTGCAGCGAACTTGATCTTGTTCATATAGAATCTATATGAACAAGATCACATTAATATTATTATTAGCCAAGCTACAAACATAATTGGAAAAGCAGATGCTATAAACCCAAGGGCTCCAACAGGGAAAAATAGCAGTGAGGAAAGGAAAATAAGGAAATAAATAAACGTTATGATAAAAAATTAACAATAAAATCTTTTAACAACAGTAACATCATCTGATATTTAGAATATAAAAAGACTTATGTCAGCCTGTTCAACATTATCTATATTATACATAACATTGAACAGGCTGACATAAGTCTTTTTATATTCTATATATGAGATCTGTTTTGATGATGTTACTGTTTTTAAAAGATTTTATTGTCAATTTTTTATCATATCGTTTATTTATTTCCTTACTTCCTTTCCTCTCTGGGCTATTTTCCCTGTTGAGGGTCCCTGGGCTTATATCATCTGCTTCTCCAACTAAGGTTTGTAGCTTAGCTAGTAATAATGATAATAATAATATGATTGTTTTTTTTTTTTTTTTTTTTTTTTTTTTAAGATTTTAACTTTGCTGAGATTTTCGATCTGTATCTTGCAGCAAACTTGATCTTGTTCATTTAAATATGAATGTTTGTTTGTAGAGTTTAGCAAGTGGATAAATAGTCTAGTTTTGACATAATGTTTTAAACCTAGTATATGCAACACACATTGCTAAAAAATTATGAAAGAACTATATGAGCAGTTGAAATACTATAGAAAATATATTCTATCAATGTTTCATAGGTGTGTATTTATTTGTTTTTATGTCTGTGTTTTTGTGATTCATAACAAAAACTATTTGACCGAATCTTACGAAATTTAATGGAATAATTAGCCATGATCCAAGGACAATTTGGTTGGTCTGATTTTGAGAGTGATTGGGTCAAAAGTCATAGGACAAGGTCACGAAAAGGTTAAAAACGCTCTTTTTATGGCTGTGGTGGCCGATGTGGTATCGTCCCTGACTGGTGAACGCCAGACTGGGGTTCGAGTCCTTGCTCAAGTCGTTAGTTCCTTTGGTCCCTGTAACTCACCATCCTTGTGTGCTAAGGATCGGGGTGTTTTCCAGACTTTGGTTCGAGTCCTGCTTAGACTCCTTTGTGCCTTTAGTGTCTGCAACCTTACCATCCTTGTGAGCTAAGGTTTGACTTTTGAGGGAGCCTTTAGGTCTATTTGCCTGAGTCGTCAGCAGCCATTGCCTGGCCCTCCTTACTCCTAGCTAGGGTGGAGAGGGCCTTGGGCGCTGATCATATGTATGTATGTTCAGTTTCTGGGGCATTGTCCTCCTTGATAGGGCAATGTCACTGTCCCTTGCATCTGCCATTCATGAGCGGCCTTTAAACCTTTATCGTAGGCAGTTTCTATCTCACTATCTTATTTGCATGAACTAGTGCCAAAATGTACATACTTCAATTGCCTATCTTGTGATAGACAACATGGAATAGGCGAAGGTATGCGCTCTATCGCGTGCCTCTTCTAGTATTCTTATGTGGTATTCATTATCATTTTACCTTCATTATATCTATTTCAATGGTAAGCTTATATCAGTCAATAGTTTCAACAAGTAGATAATGATGATTAAACACCCTTGCTGTTAAATGCTATTATTATTATTATTATTATTATCACCATTGTTATTATTATTATTATTATTATTATTATTATTAATATTGTTTTATTATTATTATTATTATTTTTAGTATTATTATTATTATATTATTTTTAGTATTATTATTATTATTATTATTATTATCATTATTATTATTATTATTATTATTATTATTATTATTATTATTATTATTATTATTATTTGATATTTATGGAATTTGATATTTAACGGTATGTGTAGGTTTTGCCATTAAACCTAAATCATATTTGATGTGGAATGTGACCTTCATTTCTAGCAACTCATATTCCAAAGTTTGATATTCTGATTGAATCCATCAAAACCTTTTTGATTTATGAAAGAGT
>NC_090753.1:71715485-71725485 GCF_036898095.1 Palaemon carinicauda
ATGTTTTTATTTTTTTTTTTTTAAGATTTTAACTTTGCTGAGACTTTAGATCCGTCTTGCAGAAAACTTGACCTTGTTCATATAGATATGATTTTTTTTTTTTTGCTGAGATTTTTTTTACTAATTATTATTATTTTTTTTTCCTAAAATTTTAGATCTGTCTTACAGCAAACTTGACATTATCCATTTAAATATGAATGTTTGTTTTGTAAAGTTTAGCAAGTGGATAAATAGTCTAGTTTTGACATAATGTTTTAAACCTAGTATATGCAACACACATTGCTAAAAATATTTATGAAAGAACTATATGAGCAGTTGAAATACTATAGAAAATATATTCTATCAATGTTTCATAGGCGTGTATTTATTTGTTTTTATGTCTGTGTTTTTGTGATTCATAACTCAAAAACTATTTGACCGAATCTTACGAAATTTAATGGAATAATTAGCCATGATCCAAGGACAATTTGGTTGGACTGATTTTGAGAGTGATTGGGTCAGAAGTCAAGGGCAAGGTCACGAAAAGGTAAAAAACGTTTTGGGCTCTGATGACCGATGTGGTAACGTCCCTGACTGGTGAACGCCAGACTGGGCTTCTAGTCCCGGTCAAACTCGTTAATTCCTTTGGTCCCTGCAACCTCACCATCCTTGTGTGCTAAGGATCGGGGTGTTTTCCAGACTTTGGTTCGAGTCCTGCTTAGACTCCTTTGTGCCTTTAGTGTCTGCAACCTTATCATCCTTGTGAGCTAAGGTTTGACTTTTGAGGGAGCCTATAGGTCTATTTGCTGAGTCTTCAGAAACCATTGCTTAGCTCTCCTTGGTCCTAGCGTGGGTGAAGAGGGCCTTGGGCGCTGATCATATGTATGTATGTTCAGTTTCTGGGTCATTGTCCTGCTTGATAGGGCAATGTCACTGTCCCTTGCATCTGCCATTCATGAGCGGCCTTTAAACCTTTATCGTAGGCAGTTTCTATCTCACTATCTTATTTGCATGAAACCAGGGCCAAAATGTACATATTTCAATTTCCTATCTTGTGATATACAACATGGAGTAAGCGAAGGTATGCGCTCTATCGCGTGGCTCTTCTAGTATTCTTATGTGGTATTCATTATCATTTTACCTTCATTATATCTATTTCAATGGTAAGCTTATATCAATCAATAGTTTCAACAAGTAGATAATGATAATTCAACACCATTGGTATTAAATGCTATTATTATTATTATTATCATCATCATCATCTTCATCATCATTATTATTATTATTATTAGTAGTAGTAGTATTAGTATTATTATTATCGTTATTATATTATTTTTATTATTATTATTATTATTATTATTACTAATATTATTATTATTATTATTATTTTTATTATTTTTATTATTATTAGATTATTATTATAATTATTATAATTATTATTATATCATTATTATTATTATCATCATCATCATTACTATTATTATTAGTATTATTATTATTATATCATTATTATTATTATTATTATTATTATTATTATTATTATTATTATTATTATTATTATTATTTAGAATTTATGGAATTTGACATTTAACTGTAGGTGAAGGTTTTGGCATTAAACCTAAATCATATTTGATGTGGAATGTGACCTTCATTTCTACCAACACATATTCCAAAGTTTTCATTTTCTGATTGAATCCATCAAAACCTTTTTCGATTTATGAAAGAGTGTTCTGTATGTATTTAAAATGGTTCTTTTTTCCCCGAATCAGGTGGATAGTAAAAAAAAGTTCCTTTTGGGTTGGTGATTAATATATTGATCTTGAAATAGGATTTTTTGCTTGATAATCCTCTGTTGGTTAAAATGCCACCTTTTAAAAAGAGGTGTTTTGAATCTGTTTTGTCAAAGTAGAATGCAGGTGATCTCATAGCGATTTGAGGTAGGGTGTTGAAATGTCATCTGTAAACCTAAAAGTATAAAATGAATGATTGTCTACCTACATCGTTTTATAGATTTTATAAACGTCTGATGACTTTGCTAAACGAGATATTTAATACACCCACATTCCAGGCCTTCCATAATCAGAAGAGTCGTGGAATATGTGGGGTGTGTTTTGAACATTTCAAACGTCCTTTGAAGAAGTCGAAGAGAGACTGAAATCCACTTGATAAATGGGGTATTACTTTTATAGGGATTGTTTGATCCCTGGAGAGAGAGAGAGAGAGAGAGAGAGAGAGAGAGAGAGAGAGAGAGAGAGAGATGAGAGATGAGAGAGAGAGAGAGAGAGAGTTACAAGGATTTTGGATGTCTCGAAGACTTTTTACTCCATCCGCGGAGACTCCATTTGCACTATGTTAAGCCGGGAGCACTCTAGCGACTCTGTGGCGCCACAAAGCCACAGCATCGTGTGGCGGGGATGTGGTCTCCCATAGGTTTCCATAGTTTTTAAGTTTTGCCGCGCTAAGTAGCGACTGTGGCAAACGACTGTGGCTCTCTGTCGCTCATCCCCGCCACGGGCGTGGCGTGGCTTTGAAAACAATGGAAACCTATGGGAGACCACATCCCCGCAACACGATGCTGTGGCTTTGTGGCGCTGCAGAGTCGCTAGTGTGCTCCCGGCCTTAGAGCGATTTAGTTTAAGTATTTAGAGAGTTCTTATGATCTTGTCTAACTTATTCTTGAACTCGTTTACCTAATCTGTTTTGTTTTTCTTCCCCCTCGTTATTTTTAAGTTTTTATCCTCTTGTTATGTTTAAGTTTTTATAGTTTATATATGAAAGATTTATTTTAATATTATTATTCTTAAACTTCTCTTGCAGTTTTTCCTTACTTCCTTTCCTCACTGGCTATTTTTCCTGTTGAAGTCCCTGGACTTATAGCATCCCTCTTTTCCAACTAGGGTTGTAGTTTAACAAGTAATAATAATAATAATAATAATAATAATAATAATAATAATAATAACAACAGCAACAACAACAACAACAACCACGGTCTTCAAAATAAGGTCCCAGAAAACCTCAAATCAATCAATCAGTGAATCAAAATAAAGTCAGGACCCCCAATATGGCATTACCATCAAAATTCCATAAATTCACTCTCTAGTCTCGGTTATTAATTCACCTATATTTACAATACTAGTATCAATATCTACTCCAATTCTTCGCCTTCTCTTCTCCTCTTTCTATTACACTTTCGTTTTCATTCATTTTAATATAATTGTTCTTAAACTTCTCTTCTAGTTTTCCTTATCCCTTCCTTCACTGGGATATTTTCCCGTTTGCAGCCCTTATAAGGGTTTTAGCATCTTGCTTTTCCAAATAGGGTTGTATCTTAGCAAGTAAATAATAATAATAATAATAATAATAAAAATAATGATAATATATTAGATGCTTATGTTTCTTCACGTGTGTTTTTATGTGTATATAGGAATTTATTTTCTAATCTGTTTTTATACGTCACATTCGTTTTGTTCCTTATTTCATTTGTTTGAATTTTTAGTTCCCCTTAGTTTTCTCTCTCTCTCTCTCTCTCTCTCTCTCTCTCTCTCTCTCTCTCTCCTCTCTCTCTCTCTCTCTCTCTCTCTCTCTCTCTCTATGTCAAATACCATTTTTCATAGAATCTAAAATTATATCCTGAGATAATTTTACAGCATTATTAGGATGTTTTCTATACTTGAATGAATTAGCCTACTCTCTCTCTCTCTCTCTCTCTCTCTCTCTCCTCTCTCTCTCTCTCTCTCTCTCTCTCTCTAAGAAGAAGAAAAGTAACCTGTCTTCTTGTGGCTTCGGTTTCTTCCATTTAGGGGTTGCAACAGTGGATCATATATCTCCATTTACTTATATCTACTAAATCCTACTCTGTCACGCCAACTGCCCTCATATCTTCGCTTATTGAGTCCATAAATCTCCTTATAGACCCTTCTCTCCTGTAACCCAGTGGATCCATGCCTAGCATCCTCCTTCCGACATACTCTTTCTCTAATCTCTCCACGTGTCCGAACCGCCTTAGTCTTGCTTGTCTTTCTTTCAAAGGTGATTGGCATATCAAGTTCCTTTAATGAATTTATTGCCTAGACCCTCCTCTCCTCTTCCAACCTTATGGATCCATGCTTAGCATCCTCCTTCCAACAAACTCTTTTCTCCATTCTCTTCATGTGTCTGAACCACCTTAGTCTTGATTCTCTTGCTTTCGAAAGTGATTGACATGTGAAGTTCCTTTAATGAATTTATTGCTTAGACCCTCCTCTCCTCTTCCAACCTTTTGGATCCATGCTTAGCACCTCCTTCCGACATACTCTTTCTCCGTTTTCTCCACTTGTCCGAACCATCTTAGTCTTGCTTGTCTTTCTTACAAAGGTGATTGGCATATTAAGTTCCTTTAATGGATTTATTGCCTAGACCCTCCTCTCCTCTTCCAACCTTGTGGATCCATGCTTAGCATCCTTCTTCCGACATACTCTTTTATCCATTTTCTTCACGTATCCGAACCACCTTAGTCTTGCTTCCATTGTTTTCTTTCAAAAGTGATTGACTTGTGAAGTTCCTCTAATGAATTTATTGCCTCCACCAACGAAGTTGGGTGGAGGTTGTGATTGCCCCCTTTTTGTCTGTTCAACCGTTTGTGTGTTTGTTTGTTTGTGAACAACTTCCATGCCACAATTTTACTCTTAAAGTAGTGAAATGGATCAATTTGAGCAAAAGGTCGAATTAACCCTAACCTTAACCCCAATTTCTCACATGGTTGTCACACAGACATTAAATACACCTACGGTCTAAATTGATTCTGGGAAAGGCAAGCTGATTTGGAGAAATAAACTGCCGTGGTGGAGGTCTGCACTCCCAGAGTGCTTTTCTAGTGCTTTTCATTACCCCACAGTGAGAACCTCAACATTATCCTAAACTTCCATTTCTGCTTCTTGCATTCTGTTATTTTTGTTATATAGAGTATAAACTGTATCTGCGCATATGTTTATGTATATATATATATATATATATATATATATATAAATATATATATACATATATATATACATATATATATATATATATATATATATATATATATATATATATATATATATATATATATATATATATACTGTATATATGTATATATATATGCATATATATAAATATATATATATATATGCGTATATATAAATATATATATAGATATATATATATATATATATATATATATATATATATATATATACACTGTATATATGTATATATATGTATATAAATATATATATATATATATATATATATATATATATATATATATATATATATATATATAAGAGTATATGTACAACAACAACAACAAAAACAAATGCAATCATCCAGTGCACTGCAGGACAAAGGCCTCAGACATGTCAATTCATATCTGGGGTTTGGCCAGTTTCCATTACCACACTGGCCAACTGCTGATTGGTGACGGTGGGAGACTTTTGTCTGAACCCTCACAGCAAACTAAGCTAGTATGGGTGTGCCTGACTAGTATAGCTTTGCTGAGCATTGCAATACATAAGAATCGACTCTTGGAAAGGATACAGTGTGTATATATATTTACACACATATATATATATATATATATATATGTATATATATATTATATATTTATATGTTTATTTATATACATACATACATATATATATATATATATATATATATACATATATATATATATATATATATATATATAAATATATATAAATACATATATATATATGTATATATAATATATTTATATATTTATATATATACTGTACATATATACATATATATGTGTATATCTATATCTATATCTATGTGTATATATATATATATATATATATATATATATATATATATATATATATATATATATATATATATATATATATATATATATATATATATATATATATATATATTATATATATATATTCTCAGTATATAACGTGTGTTTTACTTTTTGATCTATAGAATATGTTCATGTGGTACCTTTTACAGAAAATGTTATAAAAAGAAAATTCCCTAAAAAAACAAAAAGGAAGAATGGGTTTTCCATTAACAGAAATTACAGTAAAAATCGAAATAACAGAAAATGATTTTGCTTCTCAATTCTGCATTAGTATCAAAACTCCATTATCTCTAGTTGCTGGTTCAGTGTCACATTTCTGCTATTCTTAGACCTGTCAGATCTCTCTCTCTCTCTCTCTCTCTGGTTTACATCACCGTCTTATTTCTATTTCTGCTCCATTACGTCCTGAGATCAGTATTGAAGCACATCCTTCAGCAATTTTTAATGTAAGGGTCTGATGTGTAGTGGGTAACCTAATGTGTTGTTCTTATTTGTATTTGAGGTTGATATATATATTAATATATATATATATATATATATATATATATATATATATATATGTATATATATATATATATATATATATATATATATATATATATATATATATATATATATATATATATTTATTTATATATTTGTGTATATTTATATGTACATATATTTATACTTATATATATTTATATATATATACTTATATATATGTATATATATATATATATATATATATATATATTAAGATACACATATATATGTATATATATATATTTTATTTATTTATATATATTTGTGTATATTTATATATATATATATATATTAACATATATATATATATATATATATTTATATATATATTATATATTTATATATAATTAAATATATTATAAATTTTATATATATAAATAAATATATATACATGCATATATATAAATATATAAATATATCTATATAGAATATGTATATATATAAATATATATATATATATATATATATATATATATATATATATATATATATATATATATATATTTTATTTATATTTAGCAGTGTTGAAAACTCTTCAAAAGCAAGGAATAGGTGAATCCTATGTTAGAACGCTTGAATATATCTATACGGGAAGTACAGCAATCCTAAAACTACATTAAGATAGTGAAGAAATTTCGATTAAGAAGGAAGTTAGTCAGGGAGACCCCATCTTTCCTAAATTATTCACAGCATCCCTAGAAGGAGTTTTCCAGAATTTAGATTGTGAAAATGTAAGAAATAACTTTAATGGGGAATACCTAAAAGAACTAGAGATTCTCAAATGGCAGTTCTATTGAGAGAATCGAGGGAGGGGGAGGAGATTGCAAAAGATGATAAAACATTTGAATAGAGAAAGCAGAAATGTAGGACTGAAAATGAATATGAGTAAAATTAAGATTAATGTTCAACAAATAAGGATTATGCACGAACTTCTAGAGATTGTTAATGAATATATGACTTAGAAGAGGCAGTAAGTGTTTCCTCAGGATATGAGACCGAAATTAAATGGATAAGCATAGCGTGGAGAGCTTTTGGTAAACAAAATGAGATCATGAAAATTAAAATGCCATTTTCTCTAAAAAGGAAAGTACTAAATCAGATGATCCCACCAGTATTAACTTATGCATTAGGAACTTGGAGGCATAGCCTAATAACAACTGAAAGAGCTATGTAACAAATAATAATAATGGGGATAACACTAAGAGACATAATAAGAGAAACATGGGTGCCAGAGGAAACTGATTGATTGATGAGATCATGAAAAGTAAAATGCCCTTTTCTCTAAAAAGAAAAGTGTTGAATCAGATGGTCCAGTACTAAATTATGCATTAGGAACTTGGAGTCATAGCCTAATTACAACTCAAAGAGCTATCCAACAAATAATAATAATGGGAATAACACCAAGAGACATAAAAAGAGAAACATGGGTACCAGAGGAAACTGATTGATTGATTGATTAAAGAGTTCTCTGGCTAGAGGAAACTGGAGTAGCGGATATTCTAACAATAATAAAAAAGAAATTATCATGGTAAATTGACATTAAGAATAACAGAATTGGCCCGTGGAGACTGTGAACGAAGCAGGGGAAGGAAGGGAAGACGATGTATTGCCAGGCTAAAAAAAATTCACATGATTAGACTGTCATAGGAAGACCATAAACAAGCAAGAGTGGAAAGACATGTCTGAGGTCTTTGTCTTAAGTGGAGTAGCAATGAATGATGATGATTATGATGGTGATATTCCAATAATGGCTGATGATGATGATGGTTATATTCTAGTAATGGCTGATAATGATGATGATATTCTAGTAATGGCTGATAATGATGATGGTGATATTCTAGTAATGGCTGATGATGATGGTGATATTCTAGTAATGGCTGATAATGATGATGGTGATATTCTAGTAATGGCTGATGATGATGGTGATATTCTAGTAATGGCTGATAATGATGATGGTGATATTTTAGTAATGGCTGATGATGATGGTGATATTCTAGTAATGGCTGATAATGATGATGGTGATATGCTAGTAATGGCTGATGATGTTGATATTATAGAAATGGCTGATGATGATGGTGATATTCCAATAATGGCTAATAATGATGATGGTGATATTCTAGTAATGGCTGATGATAATGATGGTGATATTCCAATAATGGCTAATAATGATGATGGTGATATTCTAGTAATGGCTGATGATAATGATGGTGATATTCCAATAATGGCTAATGATGATGATGGTGATATTCCAATAATGGCTGATAATGTTGATGGTGATATTCTAGTAGTGGCTGATAATGATGATGGTGATATTCACTAATCAGTAAATGGCTGTGAAATAAGTTAACAGCCTTATGCCTTTCATCTTAATCCCCCCCCCCCGAAAAAAAATAAGAAACCTCCAAAAAAGAAAAAAATACATTTCTTTAATGAAAAAAAAGGGAAAAAATACATTTCTTTCAAGTTGAAAAAAAACAAAAAGGGAAAAAAATACATTTCTTTCAAGTTGAAAAAAAGAAAAAGGGAAAAAATACATTTCTTTAATGAAAAAAAAACCAAAAGGGAAAAAATACATTTCTTTAATGAAAAAAAAGGGAAAAATACATTTCTTTAATGAAAAAAAAAAACAAAAAGGGAAAAAATACATTTCTTTCAAGTTGAAAAAACCCTAATCTTTCACACGAATAAAAAAATAAACTTGTTTCTCCCTATAAACGAAACATTCAACTAGTGAATGGTAGAATTAACTTTGATACAAAACATCGACAAATAAACACTGAAGACCAATTCTCGAACTCCAAAACATTTTTTTTACTCCAGCGGCCCGATAAGGCGAACGTGATGAAAATATATATATGAAAGATTCAACATTTTGGCCTCCTTTTTTTTATTTTATTTATTTTTTTTTTCATTTTGGCTTTTTTTTCAACATTTTGGCATATTTTCCTTTTTCTTTTCTTCAACAATTTGGCTAAATTTCTTTTTTCAACATTTTGGCCTAATTTTTTTTTCATTTTGGCTTTCCTTTTTTTTTTTTTTTTTTTTTTTTTTTTTTTTTTTTTTTTTTTTCTTCTGGGTCAGACTACAGCCCAGAGCCTACCTCCCCCTCCTCCCCCATTTTTTCCCCTGGTTCTCGCTTGTTTCTTAAAATAACCAGTGATCATCAAAGAGAGGCCGTGTTTCCTCAATATCACATTACCATCAAAACTCCATAAAGTCGGGTTTTTGGGTCGATGCTTAGTCTGTAGTCTCGTACTCTTAACAAGACCAATATCACTCTTCCAGTCTATCCTTCCAGGAGTACCAAAATAACAGCGACAACTCTCTCTCTCTCTCTCTCTCTCTCTCTCTCTCTCTCTCTCTCTCTCTCTCTCTCTCTCTCTCTCTCTCTCCCTCTTCGTCTTCCCTTTACTCCTGTGTGCGTGTACTCGTCGATGTTGACGGGTCGTGTACAGTAATATTAGAATTATTAGAAATAGAATAAGATGCAACACATTATTTAACCAAATAATGAAATATCATACACGTCCGAAAACTAATACGGAAATTATTACAGAAAGTTAAAGAATAATGTTAAAAAAACCGAGAGTAATGTTAAAAAACCGTATTTTTTTCGGAAATTCCCCGTAAAAATATATTGTTCTCAGCCGT
>NC_090753.1:71730485-71737985 GCF_036898095.1 Palaemon carinicauda
GTCAAACGCATATTTGCCCCTATCAAAATCTAGTGCGCATTTTCCCCTTTTTAAAATCAAACGCATATTTCCCGTACCAAAAGCTAATGCGCATTTTCTCTCTATCAAAATCATGTGCGCATTTTCCCCCTTTACCTTTTAAAATCAAATGCGCATTTATCCCTATGAAAATCAAATGCGCATTTTCTCTCTATCAAAATCATGTGCGCATTTTCCCCCTTTACCTTTTAAAATCAAATGCGCATTTATCCCTATCAAAATCAAATGCTTATTTACCCTTATCAAAATCAAATGCGCATTTTCTCTCTATCAAAATCATGTGCGCATTTTCCCCCTTTACCGATTAAAATCAAATGCATATTTCCCGTACCAAAATCTAATGCACAGTTTCCCTTATCAAAATCAAATGCGCATTTTCTCTCTATCAAAATCATGTGCGCATTTTCACCCTTTACCTTTTAAAATCAAATGCGCATTTATCCCTATCAAAATCAAATGCGCATTTTCTCTCTATCAAAATCATGTGCGCATTTTCCCCCTTTACCTTTTAAAATCAAATGCGCATTTATCCCTATCAAAATCAAATGCTTATTTACCCTTATCAAAATCAAATGCGCATTTTCTCTCTATCAAAATCATGTGCGCATTTTCCCCCTTTACCGATTAAAATCAAATGCATATTTCCCGTACCAAAATCTAATGCACAGTTTCCCTTATCAAAATCAAATGCGCATTTTCTCTCTATCAAAATCATGTGCGCATTTTCACCCTTTACCTTTTAAAATCAAATGCACATTTATCCCTATCAAAATCAAATGCGTTTTTACCCTTATCAAAATTAAATTCATATTGAACTATTGAGTGGATAATACGCAAATAGATTTCGCAGTTATTACACCAAGAGTTTCGATTCCATATGGAATTCCAGAGATAAAAAAAGGTAGGCCGGAACCGTGTCTCATAAATCCTGAAATGCATTTCTGATGAAAACTGACATTTGCAAGAAAACTCTTCAGTCATTACCTGGTGGACAATTCCTTTAGTGAATATTTCATCTCAATGAGGAAATAGTCGTGGAAAAACTGCTGCGGGCTTTGGAGGAAGAGGTGAAGGTATTAATGTTTTTTTTTTTTTTTTTTTTTTTTTTTTTTTATCTTAAGGGTTTAGTTGTTTATTGAGTATACTCTATTGCTTTAGGGTACATTCGGATACACTATTCTCTCCTTATTGTTTATATGTATACACACACACTCACACACACACATATATACATATATATATATATATATATATATATATATATATATATATATATATATATATATATATATATACACACATATATATACATATACATATATATATATATATATATATATATATATATATATATATATATATATAATATAAATATATATATATATATATATATATATATATATATATATATATATATATATATATATATACATATATATTTATACATATACATGTATAAACGTTGTTACTGATGTTAATATATTTTATAAAGTTATCCATTACTTCTACAGCCTATATGGTGTACTTCCTTATTTCCTTTCCTCACTGTGCTATTTTTCCTGCTGTATATATATAAAACAAAAACAAATGCAGCTGTTTCTAGATCACTGCAGGACAAAGGCCTCAGACATGACTTTATTTATGTTTGGGTTTTGGCCCTTTTAACCCCACGTTGGCCATTGTGGGTTGGTGATGGTGGGAGACTTTAGTCTGATCGCTTACAGCATACCTACCGGTATGGTGGCCCTGACTAGTACAGCTTTGATGATCATGGTGATACGCAAACCCTTTCACCACGTTAAGGTATCCCCACTCAGAAAGAATATATATATATATATATATATATATATATATATATATATATATATATATATATATATATATATATATATATATATATATATATATATGTGTGTGTGTGTGTGTGTGTGTGTATATATGTATATATATATATAGTGTATATATATATGTATATATATAGTGGGTATATATATGTATATATATATATATATACTATATATATAAATATATATATATATATATATAAATATATATATATATATATATATATATATATATATATGTATATATATATAGTGTGTATATATATGTATATATATACTATATATATAAATATATATATATATATATATATATATATATATATATATATATATATATATATATATATATATATATATATGTACTGTATATATATACATATATATAATGTATATATATAGACATATATATATATATATATATATATATATATATATATTTATACATACATACATACATACACACACTCAATTTAAGATATAAACTGATTATGCAACCTCCATTAGTTCCACATGTCTCTCCTTTGCATGAAAATACCACGAAGGTCTTTGTTATTTCTCATCCCACTCCTAAGTATTCAGGACTCAATATCTTATACCATTAACCTCTTTTCATTTTCTTAAATTTAGATTTTCTCTTATTTCCAATATTCGTTCTCGTTTAATACAACTTTTCTCAGCTATATAAGGCGACCTCTTTTTTTTTTTCTTTTTTTTTTTTTTCAAAAGTGTTCCTCTTTTCATTCATTTTCCAATCCCTTTTTTATACCCATCGTCTTCTCTTCCTTCCTCTGCTTCTTTTGCAATCTTTAGTGACACATTCCGTTACACTTAATGTCCATCTATTATCTTTCCTTCTTATGAAGCGTTCATCTTTTCATCTATTTTATTATTCCATTTTTTATCACAATCTCTCTATCCACCTGACATTCTTGTAGCAATATATGCCGTCGTAACTTGAGATTTTCTCACTGATCGGTAATCCGGGTTGCGACTTCATTTTGCGACAGGTGGTTGTAATTCGAACCATCCCCAGGGAGACAGGGAGATCCTTTCAGGACTCTTTGAAAGTCAAGGTTGAGATGAAAAATGAATAATCGTCTCGAAGATTCTTTATTCGTGAACTTGAGGTTGAATATTTAAAAATTAGAGAGCGTAACTTTATTATTATTATTATTATTATTATTATTATTATTATTATTTGAATTATTATTATTATTATTATTATTATTGTTGTTGTTGTTTTTGTTGTTGTTGTTGTTTTTGTTGTTGTTGTTGTTGTTTTTGTTGTTGTTGTTTTTGTTGTTGTTATTATTGTTATCATTATTATTATTATTATTAGTATTATTATTATTATTATTATTACAAGCTAAGCTACAGCCCTGGTTGGAAAAGCAAAATGCTATAAGCCAATGGCTCCAGCAATGAAAAATAGCCCAGTGAGGAAAGGAAATAAGTAAATAAATAAACTATAAGAGAAGTAATGAACAATTGAAATAAGATATTTTAAGATCAGTAACAACATTAAATCTATCATATATAAACTATAAAAACTTAAACATAACACAGGAGGAAGAGAAATAAGATAGAATACTATGCCCGAGTGTAGCCTATCCTCACGGAAGAGAACTCTACTCCAAGACAGTGGAAGGCCATGATACAGAGGAATTGGATTTTTTGTTATGATTCAGATGTTATTTGCAATGAATTCGTAATCTCTTCGGTAATATATCGAGAATTGTAATATCTGTGAAGGAATGGGCTAGTACCGTCAATGCATCTTGCGGGGTTAACTGTAGGCACCGTCCATTTGGTCTCTAGCTGCAACCACTTTTTAGCCTTTTACTCTTTACTTCCGTTCCTGCTTTCATAGTTGTTAAGGTATTCCCCGTTAATGTTAATTCCTACATTTTATTATTATTATTATTATTATTATTATTATTATTATTATTATTATTATTATTTCTTGCTATGATACAACCCTGGTTGAAAAAAACAGGATGCTATAAGCCCACTGGCTCCAACAGGGGAAACAGCCCTGAGAGGAAAGGAAAGAGGGAAAAATAAAATATTCTAAGTACAGTAACAAACTTAAAATAAATATCTCCTATATAAACCATAAAAATCTAACAAAACAAGAGGAGAAATAATATAGAACAGTGTGCCTAAGTGGTACCCTCAAGCAAGAGAACTCTAACCCAAGGCAGTGGAAGAGGCTATGGCAATACCCAAGACTAAAGATCAAAGGTTTGATTTTCCCAATCTTAAGTTTTTAAAAACGTATTCTAGGAATTTTGTGAATAATTTTGGAGAGATTGGGTCGCCCTGTCTAACTCCTTTATCAATCGTTATTTTTCTAAGTATATATAGTTTTAGGATTGCCTTACTCCCCGTATAGATATCTTCAAATATTCTAACATAAGATTCATGATTCGTATATTCCTTGTATTTGAAGTTCTTTTATTACTGCTGAAGTTTTGACACATTTAGATGCTTTCTCATAGTCTATAAATGTCATACATAGTGGTTTGACTCTTCCATTAACTATAGTCCATTTCTTGTAGCAAGTCATATTTGCACCGACTCGCAGCGGTGCCCCTTAGCTGGGAAAAGTTTCCTGATCGCTGATTGGTTGGACAAGATAATTCTAACCAATCAGCGACCAGGAAACTTTTCCGAGCTAAAAGAAATGGACTATAGTTAATTACATAGATATGGTCAATTGTTGAATTCCCGCTTTAAACATCCTTCTCCTTATCTTGGTTGATTAAAGTCTAGCCTTATATGATCTTTGTAAATATTTTATACATTACTGAGAGTAAACTTATCTAGCGGTAACTTTTGAGGTCTTTTGTGTCCCTAATTTTCTGAATTAGTATAATGATAAAGTTTTTCCAAGCTTTAAAAGCGAGTTTTACTCTTATGAAATCCTCATCTACACCGTTAAAAAAAAAAAAAAAAAAAAAAAAAAAAAAAAAAAAAAAAAAAAAAATAATAATAATAATTTTAATCGGAAATTCTCCGTAAAAATATACTGCTCAAATACGTATTTCAGTAAAATACAGGCGACCGTAATCTTTAACCCTACTTTGTTATTATCTTTTACGGGTTGGTGACCGTAATATCACTCCTTTACGTCAATATATAAGTTTTTAAGACGGTAAACGCCCGGCAACATTTATTCCAGGAATTTTACCGTTTTTCTCACGGTAAACTTTGTGTAAAATTCAGAGAGTTTTACTAGTATTAAATCTCCATCAATTATCAACTCAGATGTCAGACAATCTTCTCCTGCGGCTGTCTCTCTCTCTCCTATCAGCTTATCTACATATCTTGTTCATTTACAAGAAAAGAAATGATAAGCTCCTCATCCTTTTCATTTCTATACAGCTCATGTTTCCACGTAATCCTCTTACCTTGTGACCCTCTTCCTTGTATTAAATAATCCAACTTAATAATTATTCTCTTTTCTCTTCCAGCACCTATAAACCCTTCCTGTCCGCCTTTCTCCCTAGAGGGAGCTTATTCTCTCTTAAGACTTAAATGCTATATGGAATTTATATGGTTTAACTTTATCTAAACAACTTCTAGAAATTCTGGAAATACAGTTCTTGGCTTGATTTCTCGCCGTTGTTTTTTTTTTTTTTTTGAGATATTTTATTTTTAATGTTTCATTATTTTGTATAGCGTTTATTTATTTCATAATTTCTTTTCCTCACTGGGCTATTTTTTCCCTGTTGGAGCCCTTGGTCTTATAGCATTTTGCTTTTTCAATTAGGGTTGTAGCTTGTCTATTAATAATAATAATAATAATAATAATAATAATAATAATAATAATAATCATAATAATAGATATTCAAGAATCTGTACAGAAAAGATAGTTTATTTCGAGAATCTGTACAGAAAAAAAATAGTTTAATACAAGAATATGTACAGAAAAGATAGTTTATTACGAGATTCTGTACAGAAAAGATAGAATATTACGAGAATCTGTACAGAAAAGATAGAATATTACGAGAATCTGTACAGAGAAAATAGTTTAATAAGAGAATCTGTACAAAAAAGATAGTTTATTACGAGAATCTGTACAGAAAAGACAGAATATTACGAGAATCTGTACAGAAAAGATAGTTTATTACGAGAATCAGTAGAGAAAACAGTTTATTGTGAAAATCTGTACAGAAGTAGATAGTTTATTACGAGAATCTGTACAGAAAAGAACGTTTATTTACTGAAAAGATAGTTTATTACGAAAATCTGTACAGAAAAGATAGTTTATTACGAGAATCTGTACAGAAATCATAGTTTATTACGAAAATCAGTAGATAAAACAGTTTATTACGAGAATCTGTACAGAAAACACAGTTTAATACGAGAATCTGTACAGAAAAGATAGTTTATTACGAGAATCTGTACAGAAAAGATAGAATATTACGAGAATCAGTAGAGAAAACAGTTTATTACGATAATCTGTACAGAAATAGATAGTTTATTACGAGAATCTGTACAGATAAGATAGTTTATTACGAGAATCTGTACAGATAAGATAGTTTATTACAAGAATCTGTTCAGAAAAGAGTTTATTATGAAAATCTATACAGAAAAGATAGTTTATTTCGAGAATCTGTTCAGAAAAGATAGTTTATTTCGAGTATCTGTACAGAAAAGATAGTTTATTATGAGAATCTGTACAGAAAAAATAGATTATTACGAGAATCTGTACAGAAAAGAAACTTTATTTACAGAAAAGATAATTTATTACGAGAATCTGTACAGAAAAGATAGTTTATTTCGAGAATCTGTACAGAAAAGATAGTTTATTACGAGAATCTGTATTGTAAAGATAGTTTATTACAAGAGTCTGTTCAGAAAAGAGTTTATTATGAAAATCTATACAGAAAAGATAGTTTATTAGGAGAATCTGTTCAGAAAAGATAGTTTATTTCGAGTATCTGTACAGAAAAGATAGTTTATTATGAGAATCTGTACAGAAAAAATAGATTATTACGAGAATCTGTACAGAAAAGAAACTTTATTTACAGAAAAGATAATTTATTACGAGAATCTGTACAGAAAAGATAGTTTATTTCGAGAATCTGTACAGAAAAGATAGTTTATTACGAGAATCTGTATTGTAAAGATAGTTTATTACAAGAATCTGTTCAGAAAAGAGTTTATTATGAAAATCTATACAGAAAGATAGTTTATTACGAGAATCTGTTCAGAAAAGATAGTTTATTTCGAGTATCTGTACAGAAAAGATAGTTTATTATGAGAATCTGTACAGAAAAAAATAGATTATTACGAGAATCTGTACAGAAAAGAAACTTTATTTACAGAAAAGATAATTTATTACGAGAATCTGTACAGAAAAGATAGTTTATTTCGAGAATCTGTACAGAAAAGATAGTTTATTTCGAGAATCTGTACAGAAAAGATAGTTTATTACACGACTCTGTAAATTTTGAAGCAGCTTTTCTTAAAAAAAAATAGTTTTGGAAAATAGGTGATTTTTTTATTAGCGAAATTTAGTTACGCAAACGGAAAGGAAAGCCTTGATTCTCATACCTTCCTTTAAAGAAAGAAAATATTAAATAGATTGTAAAATAAATCAGGTTTC
>NC_090753.1:71746357-71748857 GCF_036898095.1 Palaemon carinicauda
TTCATTCTTTCCCTTTCCATGAAAAAGGTTATTTACTTGTGATGTTACAAAGGGAAATATAAAAAGATAAGTTTTGGGTATTAAAATGATATTACTGTCTTGGGTTAGAGTTCTCTTGCTTGAGGGTACATTCAGGCACACTATTCTATATTTCTCTTCCTCTTTTGTTAAAGTATTTATAGTTTATATAGGAAATATTTGTTTTAATATTGTTACCGTTCTTAAAATATTTTACTTTTCATTGTTTCATTTCCTTACTCGGGTTATTTTCCCTGTTGGATCCCCCTGGCTTACAGCATCCTGCTTTTCAAATTAGGGTTGTAGCTTACCAATTAATAATAATAATAATAATAATAATATAATAATAATAATAATAATAATAATAATAATAATAACAATAATAATAATATCTTAAAATGGGATATTTTGAAATGCAGATTACTAGAAATTTTATAAAATATCAAATAATATTTATGAATCAAAGAAAATTGCTAAGAAATTACATAAAAAAAAAAAATTCTACTGTACTGTATATTGCCAGGTCGCTCACAAAGAAAATTAGGATAGGAAACTTAAACAAAGAATTGACAAGAAATATTCAATTCAGAATATATATAAATCTTAATTTAAACAAATTAATACAAGGTAATAGACTTGACACTAACAAAAGTGATATAATAAAAAGAAAACTGTTGTAATTTATTAATATATATATATATATATATATATATATATATATATATATTATATATATATATATATATATATATAATTTAAATTCTGAATCATCAACGAAAGCCCTAATAACCAATTAACAATTAGTTGCGTATGTACCAAAGCTTATATATATATATATATATATATATATATATATATATATATATATATATATATATATATATATATATATATATATATAGATAGATATATATATATATATATATATATATATATATATATATATATACATATATATATATATATATATATATATATATATATATACGTACACAAATATATATATATATATATATATATATATATATATATATATATATATATATATATATACATATATATCTTATATATAATACATAATATATATGTATATAAATTTATATATATATATATATATATATATATATATATCTATATATATATATATATATATATATATATATATATATATATATATATATATACATAACCCCATGAAAATATAACAGACCATTACGTACTTGAATAAAAATTTAAATAAATATAAGTAGGAAACAAATTTCAGCTTCAAATATTCACATATAATTGAGACGGAGACATAATAGTCTGAAAATGCAATTACATCCAAGAGAACGGAGAGGGAAGAAGAGAATAAAGAAACAAAAAGGAAAGAAAAGGTGGAACAAAATGTGAATAAAAACTTAAACGGAGAAGAAAATGTTATTTTAAAGGGATGTACATGGCCAGAAACACATAAGATCTCAGGATGAGAAATACCAGTGGAAGGGAGTTGTGAATTTTAGGTGGCATGAATAGATGTGGAGGAAAATCTGAATGGTTCGACAGGGAAGCAATTTGGCTGGTGTTCAGAATATAATGTAAAGTTAACTGGTTTTGAGGATGAAATAAAAATGTAGATAATTGATTTTAGAGTAATTAAATATGTAAATATAATTGGTTGTAGAGAGCAATTAAAAATGTAAAGATAATTGGTTTTAGAGTAATTGAAAATGTATAGAATAACTGATTGTAGAGTAATTAAAATGTAAAGAAAACTGATTGTAGAGTAATTGAAAATGTATAGATAACTGATTGTAGAGTAATTAAAATGTAAAGTTAACTGATTGTAGAGTAATTAAAATGTAAAGATAACTGATTGTAGAGTAATTGAAAATGTATAGATAACTGATTGTAGAGTAATTAAAATGTAAAGATAATTGTTTGTAGAGAGCAATTAAAATGTAAAGATAATTAGTTTGTTGAGAGTAATTGAAATGTAAATATAATTGGTTGTAGAGAGCAATTTAAAATGTAAAGATAATTGGTTTTAGAGTAATTGAAAATGTATAGATAACTGATTGTAGAGTAATCAAAATGTAAAGATAATTAGTTTTAGAGTCATTAAAATTGTAAAGATAATTAGTTTTAGAGTAATTAAAATGTAAAGATAATTGTTTGTAGAGAGCAATTAAATGTAAAGATAATTAGTTGTTGAGAGTAATTGAAATGTAAATATAATTGGTTGTAGAGAGCAATTAAAATGTAAAGATAATTGGTTTTAGAGTAATTGAAAATGTTTAGATAACTGATTGTAGAGTAATTGAAAATGTATAGATAACTGATTGTAGAGTAACTGAAAATGTATAGATAACTGATTGTAGAGTAATTGAAAATGTATAGATAACTGATTGTAGAGTAATCAAAATGTAAAGATAATTAGTTTTAGTCATTAAAATGTAAAGATAATTAGTTTTAGAGTAATTAAAATGTAAAGATAATTGTT
>NC_090753.1:71771357-71778857 GCF_036898095.1 Palaemon carinicauda
TTTGACCTTAACCTTGACCTTTGACCTAGGACTCTCAAAATTGAATCACTTCCACGTCTCAACATAACAATCAATCCATGAAGGTTTCACTACTCTGTGAGTAAGGTTAGGGTTAATTAGCTCGACCTTGACCTTAACTTTGACCTTAACCTTGACCTTTGACCAAGGACTTTCAAAATTGAATCACTTACACGTCTTAACATAACAATTAATCCCTGAAGGTTTCACTACTCTGTGAGTAAGGTTAGGGTTAATTAGCTCGACCTTGACCTTGACCTTAACTTTGACCTTAACCTTGACCTTTGACCTAGGACTCTCAAAATTGAATCACTTCCACGTCTCAACATAACAATTAATCCATGAAGGTTTCACTACTCTGTGAGTAAGGTTAGGGTTAATTAGCTCGACCTTGACCTTGACCTTAACTTTGACCTTAACCTTGACCTTTGACCAAGGACTTTCAAAATTGAATCACTTACACGTCTCAACATAACAATTAATCCATGAAAGTTTCACTACTCTATGAGTAAAATTGTGGCTAGGAAGTTGTTCACAAACAGGCAAAGGGATAAACAGACAAACAGGGGTGAAAACATAACCTCCTCACAACTTCATTGCGGAGATAATTATCATTACTATTAATGATAGGAAGCAAACAACCCACAGTGGTGTTTTATTTGAAATCTGTGAAATTACAAATAAAATACTATATATCTCTCGTGAAATTTAAACAATGACTTCAACTACTATATTATTATTATTATTATTATTATTATTATTATTAGCTAAGCTACAATCCCAGTTGGAAAAGCAGGATGCTATAAGCCCCGAGGCTCCAACAGGGAAAATAGCCCAGTGAGGAAAGGAAAATAGAATATTTTAAGAAGAGTAACATTAAAATAAACATCTATATAAAATATAAAAATCTGTAACAAAACAAGAGGAAGAGAAATAACATTGAATAGGGTGCTCGAGTGTACCCTCAAGCAAGAGAACTCTAACCCAAAACAGGGGAAGACCATGGTACAGAGAATTATTTGGTAATATCAGTGTTGTCAGGTGTATGAGGACTGAGGAGAATATGTAAAGTATAGGCCAGACTGACTATTCAGCGTGGATGTGTGTAGGCAAAGGGAAAATGAACCGTGACCAGAGAGAAGGATCCAATGTAGTACCATCTGGCCAGTCAAAAGTTCAAAGTTGGAGCAAATGCTTTTTTGTTGACCAGGCGGACATGAGTCTTTTAATAGTTTATTTATGACATATTTGTTTTTGATGTTGTTTATAGTTTATATGTGACATGTCTGTTTTGACGTTGTTACTTTTTTTAGAATGATTTATTGTTAATTTGTTCTCTTCATTTATTTATTTCCTTATTTCCTTTCCTCACTGGGCTATTTTTCCCTGTTGGAGCCGCTGGGCTCATAGCATCTTGCTTTACCAACAAGGGATGTAGCTTGGATAGTAATAATAATAATAATAACTCTCTAGCGGTATTATCTCATTAGCAAGGATTCATTTACAAGTCTCGGCGAATAATGACACATTAATAACTATAAATTATTAAAAATAAATATAAAGTATCTGATTTTCAAATGACCGGACTCAAAACTTAAGACTAGAAAAATATCGTTTATGTTAAAAGGGAAAATTTTTCAAAAAGGCCTCAAAGGTTGAGCCCTTATTAAAGCTTCGCTCAAAGGCCCACGCAAACGTTTATAAAGATAATTTTTATATCAATCAACTTCTATAAAAAAAAAGAACAAAGGGAATAATTATGAAATGGGATTACCTTCAATAAAATTTTGACATTTAATGGGATTCAATTTCAATTACGATGACTGGCTGTAATTATCCTGTGATCCTCATGGCATATATAATCCTTAAAGGAAAGAGGCTGTCATGAGTCTTTTTTTATAGTTTATATATGAAATATGTTTAATTGTTGTCAATATTTTGAAAATGACTCATTTTAAATGTTCATTATTTATTATATCGTTTATCTATTTCCTTATTTCCTTTCCTCACAGGGCTATTTTTCCCTGTCGCAGCCCCTGGGCTTATTTTAATTGTTCATTATTTATTATATCGTTTATCTATTTCCTTATTTCCTTTCCTCACTGAGCTATTTTTTCCCTGTTGGAGCCCCTGGGCTTATTTTAATTGTTCATTACTTCTTATATCGTTTATCAAATTCGTTATTTTCTTTCCTTGCTGGGCTATTTTTCCCTGTTGGAGCCCTCGGCCTTATAAAATCTTGCTTTGCCAACTAGGATTGTAGCTTAGCTAATAATAATAATAATAATACTAATAATAATAATAATAATAATAATAATAATAATGTAGCTTAGCTAGTAATAATAATAATAATAATAATAATAATAATAATAATAATAATAATAATAATAATAATAATAATAAAAATAATAATAATAATAATAATAATGTAGCTTAGCTAGTAATAATAATAAATAATAATAATAAATAATAATAAATAATAATAAATAAATAATAAGTAAATAAATAAATAAATAAATAATAATAATAATAATAATAAAAACAATAATAATAATAATAATAATAATAATAATAATAATAATAACGACAATGAAAACGATGACTCCGAAAATTTGAATTTTAGTCAACGCAACACTTGGAAAACACAACCTTTATTTGAGTATTCAAACTATAGTTTCATTTCCTTGCTTCTTTTCCTTCAAAATGGGAGAATGGAAAAGGTTTATATCTTAACACTTTTGTTGTTGTTGTTGTTGTTGTTTTTGTTAATTGCTAAGCTACAACTCTAGTTGGAAAAGCAGGATGCTATAAGCCCAGGGGCTCCAACAGGGAAAATAGCCCAGTAAGGAAAGGAAACAAGTAAAAAATAAATATTTTAAGAATAATATTAATATAAATATCTCCTATGTGAACTATAAAAACTTTAACAAAATATGAAGAAGAGAAACTAGATAGAATACTGTGCCCGAGTGTACCCTCAAGCAGGAGAACTCTAATCCAAGATAGTTTAAGACCATGGTACAGAAGCTATGGCACTACCCAAGACTAGGGAACAACGGTTTGATTTTGGAGTGTCCTCCTAGAAGAGCTGCTTACCATAGCTAAAGAGTCTCTTCTATCCTTACCAAGAGGAAATTAGCCACTGAAGAATAACAATGCAGTAGTTAACCACTTGGATGACGAAGAATTGTTTGGTAATCTCAATGTTGACAGGTGTATGAGGACAGATGAGAATGTGTAAAGAATAGGCCAGACTATACGGTGTATGTGTAGGCAGAGAGAGAGTGAACCGTAACCAGAGAGAGAGGGATTCAATGTAGTACTGTCTGGCCAGTCAAAGGACCCTATATCTCTCTAGCGGTAGTATCTCAACGGGTGGCTGGTGCACTGGCCAACCTACTTACCGACATTAACATAAATATTCCATAATATGCTCTAGATTATGTTAGTTTATAGTTGAGGAAAACAAGTGGTAAGGAACTTGATGTATTCTGAGTTTTAATGTGATTCTTAACAAGCAAAATGCATTTAAAATTTTGATTAGTTATATAAAAATTAATTTTTTGTTTAAATGAAAGTGAAAATCTAATCAGCTAAATCAGATTGCACTTTTAAGGTAGTTCTGAACAGTGATAAGAAATTTAATCACTCCTGTAGGAAATTCTCTAATATTATTGGGACGATCATTTAAATTTCCTATCGTCACGATATTATTATAAAGCAATTCTCTAATATTATTGGGACGATCATTTAAATTTCCTATCGTCACGATATTGTTATAAAGCAATTTTCTATTATCATTGGGACGATCATTTAAATTTCCTATCGTCACGATATTATTATAAAGCAATTCTCTAATATTATTGGGACGATCATTGAAATTTCCTATCGTCACGATATTGTTATAAAGCAATTCTCTAATATTATTGGGACGATCATTGAAATTTCCTATCGTCACGATATTCTTATAAAGCAATTCTCTAATATTATTGGGACGATCATTGAAATTTCCTATCGTCACGATATTCTTATAAAGCAATTCTCTAATATTATTGGGACGATCATTGAAATTTCCTATCGTCACGATATTCTTATAAAGCAATTCTCTAATATTATTTGGGACGATCATTGAAATTTCCTATCGTCACGATATTCTTATAAAGCAATTCTCTAATATTATTGGGACGATCATTGAAATTTTCTATCGTCACGATATTCTTAAGAGAGAAACTTCCAGGGCACAATTTTACTCAGAGTAGTGAAACATACAGGGATTAATTACTATGTTGAGCCTTGAAAGTGATTCAATTTTGAAAGTTCTAGGTTAAAGGTTAAAGGCCAAGGTCAAAGGTCAAGGTCAAAGGTAAAGGTCAAAGGTCAAGGTCAAAGGTAAGAGTCAAAAGTCAATAGTCCAAGCTAAGGTAAAGTTTGAGAAATAAGCTGCCGGGGCGGAGGTCTGCGCTCTACTGAGTGCCCCTCTAGTTTCTCTCTTTTTACATCAATTAATTCAACACCACATTTCTGAAGATTCGAAAAAGCATTTGACCTGAAGTCATACTTATACACTTCCAGACAAAGCAATGTCCTCCTGGAACTCCTGGAAGATTAGTGAACTCGCCAAAGGTAAAGACTGAAGATAATAATAAAAGAAAATATACAGAGCTTCAAGGATTTTCATATAAATCTTTTGAGATATTTGAATAATATTCCAGCTAGCAACAGGAAGAATTTGAATCAAACAATATAAAATTGACGGAGCAGAAAATGTTTAGCATTTTCTATTCATGATTCGAATTTCCTCGGTTAATAAATTTAATTTTCCTCCACTTAAGAAGCAGGTCTTTGAATTATTATTTATTAATCGAATTTCCTCCATTTATAAATTTAATTTTCCTCCACTTAAGAAGCAGGACTTTCAATTATTATTTATTTTTCGAATTTCCTCGGTTAATAAATTTAATTTTCCTCCACTTAGAAGCAGGACTTTCAATTATTATTTATTATTAGAATTTCCTAGGTTAATAAATTTAATTTTCCTCCACTTAGAAGCAGGACTTTCAATTATTATTTATTATTAGAATTTCCTAGGTGAATAAATTTAATTTTCCTCCACTTAGAAGCAGGACTTTCAATTATTATTTATTATTCGAATTTCCTCGGGTAATAAATTTAATTTTCCTCCACTTAGAAGCAGGACTTTCAATTATTATTTATTATTCGAATTTCCTCGGTTATTAAATTTAATTTTCCTCCACTTAGAAGCAGAACTTTCAATTATATATAAGATTTTGTCTTACTTTGGTTCATATATATATATATATATATATATATATATATATATATATATATATATATATATATATATATATATATATATATATATATATATATATATATATATATATATATATATATATATATTCGTTCAGAAAAAAAATATCTGAACAACACTATATTTGTTCCAATGAAAATTGTTTTATATATAAAGAACAAGCCCTTTCCTAATGCCTTTTGAAAACGAATCGTTATAAATATATATTTTCAATAACAAACCCACAACTAAAAAAATCATCTTTTATCAAACTTTAGAAAACATAGACATTGTTTCCATAAACACAGATTACTACCGAAAATTTCCCCATTTCAAAAGTTTCCCCATTAACATACACAAACATGGATTTCCATTCAGAAAAAAAAAAAAAAAAAAAACTATAGTCAATTTTTTTAATGAGGCGCATTTGCACCGACCCGCAGCAGTGCCGTTTTAGCTCGGAAAAGGTTTCCTGCTATCTGATTGGTTAGTATTATCTTCCCCAAACCAATCAGCGAGCAGGAAACGTTTCCGAGCTAAAAGGGCACCCCTGGGAGTCGGTGGAAATCTGCCTCGCTAAAAAGAATTGACTATATTTGATATTCAAATGGCTTTTAAAAGCTCAGTTCATTACGAACTTGTTTTTATCGGCTGTTGAACATTTTTTAGAAGCTGGAACTGGAAAAGAGAGAGATAAACAAACTTCCAGAAGTCAAATCTTCTTCAGATTAAATAAACTTTTTAGCTAGGTAGTAGTTTACTTATAAACAATAACGAAAACAGTATGAAAACACTTACGTTTATTAGTAAACAATAACGAAAACACTTACGTTTATTAGTAAACAATAACGAAAACACTTACGTTTATTAGTAAACAATAACGAAAACACTTACGTTTATTAGTAAACAATAACAAAAACACTTAAGTTTATTAGTAAACAATAACGAAAACACTTACGTTTGTTAGTAGACAATAACGAAAACAGTATGAAAACACGTATATTAGTAAACTATAACGAAAATTAAAACACTTACATTTTTAAGTAAACGGTAACAAATATAGTATGCAAACACTTACGTTTACTAGTAAAAAATAAAAAAAAATGAAAACACTTACGTTAATTAGTAAACAATAACAAAAATATTATGAAAACACTTACGTTTATTAGCAAACAATAAAAAAATGAAAACACTTACGATAATTAGTAAACAATAACGAAAACAGTATGAAAACACTTACGTTTATTAATAAACAATAACAAAAATGAAAACACTTACGTTTATTAGTAAACAATAACGAAAACAGTATGAAAACACTTAATGTTTATTAGTGAACAATAACAAAAACAGTATGAAAACACTTTACGTTTATTAGTAAACAATAACGAAAACAGAATGAAAACACTTACGGTTATTAGTAAACAAAAACAAAAACAGTATAAAAACACTTTACGTTTATCAGTAAACAATAACGAAAACAGAATGGGAAAAATTTACGTTTATCAGTAAACAATAACGGAAACAGTATGAAAAAACTTACGTTTATCAGTAAACAATAACGAAAACAGTATGAAATCACTAACGTTTATTAGTAAACAATAACGAAGAGTATGAAATCACTAACGTTTATTAGTAAACAATAACAAAAACAGAATGAAAATACTTAGCGTTTATTAGTATAAAAAAAAAAAAAAAAAAAAAAAAAAAAAAAAAAACAATGAAACCACTAAATTTTATTAGTAAAAAGTAACAAAAACAGTATGAAAATACTAAATGTTTATTAGTAAACAATAAAAAAAAATTAAAACACTTGGCGTTTATTAGTAAACAATAACGTAAACAGCATGAAAACACTTACGTTTATTAGTAAACAATAAAAAAAACAAAATGAAAACACTAAATGTTTATTAGTAAACAATAACAACAACGAAAACACTAAATGTTTCTTAGTAAACAATAACAAAAACAGAATGAATATACTTAGCGTTTCTTAGTAAACAATAACAAAAACAGCATGAAAAACTTACGTTTACTTTCTGATTTAAAGGTTTGATTGACTGATTTGAGGTATGCTGGCATCCCGGTTGTTTTAAAGGAATCCCTAGCCATGTTGTAGGCACTACAACTCAGCAGACAAGTTTCGATAATCCAGTCATTTTTTGTACCTACTA
>NC_090753.1:71783857-71866357 GCF_036898095.1 Palaemon carinicauda
TACATTGAGAAGAGACTAGCGTTCTTTCATTTCATGTATGTAGATACAAAAAGTTTTACTTTCGTATATATATTTTTGGATATTTAGAAAATCTAAATGTGAATTTTACTTTATCGAAATAAATATAATTCTAAGAAAAAGTATGTATACTTTACATTGAGAGGAGACTTGTGTTCTTTCATTTCATGTTTGTAGATACAAAAAGTTTTATTTTCGTATATATATATTTTTGGATATCTAGAAAATCTAAATGTGAATTTTACTTTATCGAAATAAATATAATTATGAGAAAAAGTATGTATACTTTACATTGAGAGGAGACTAGCGTTCTTTCATTTCATGCTTGTAGATACAAAAAGTTTTACTTTCGTATATATATTTTTGGATATTTAGAAAATCTAAATGTGAATTTTACTTTATCGAAATAAATATAATTCTAAGATAAAGTATATATACTTTACATTGAGAAGAGACTTGTGTTCTTTCATTTCATGTTTGCAGATACAAAAAGTTTTACTTTCGTATATATATTTTTGGATATTTAGAAAATCTAAATATGAATCTTACTTTATCGAAATAAATATAATTCTAAGAAAAAGTATGTATACTTTACACTGAGAAAAGACTTGTGTTCTTTCATTTCATGCTTGTAGATACAAAATGTTTTACTTTCGTATATATATTTTTGGATATTTAGAAAATCTAAATGTGAATTTTACTTTATCGAAATAAATGTAATTGAGAAAAAGTATGTATACTTTACATTGAGAAGAGACTTGTGTTCTTTCATTTCATGTTTGCAGATACAAAAAGTTTTACTTTCGTATATATATTTTTGGATATTTAGAAAATCTAAATGTGAATCTTACTTTATCGAAATAAATATAATTCTAAGAAAAAGTATGTATACTTTACACTGAGAAAAGACTTGTGTTCTTTCATTTCATGCTTGTAGATACAAAATGTTTACTTTCGTATATATATTTTTGGATATTTAGAAAATCTAAATGTGAATTTTACTTTATCGAAATAAATGTAATTGAGAAAAAGTATGTATACTTTACATTGAGAAGAGACTTGTGTTCTTTCATTTCATGTTTGCAGATACAAAAAGTTTTACTTTCGTATATATATTTTTGGATATTTAGAAAATCTAAATGTGAATCTTACTTTATCGAAATAAATATAATTCTAAGAAAAAGTATATATACTTTACATTGAGAAGAGACTTGTGTTCTTTCATTTCATGTTTGCAGATACAAAAAGTTTTACTTTCGTATATATATTTTTGGATATTTAGAAAATCTAAATATGAATCTTACTTTATCGAAATAAATATAATTCTAAGAAAAAGTATGTATACTTTACACTGAGAAAAGACTTGTGTTCTTTCATTTCATGCTTGTAGATACAAAATGTTTTACTTTCGTATATATATTTTTGGATATTTAGAAAATCTAAATGTGAATTTTACTTTATCGAAATAAATGTAATTGAGAAAAAGTATGTATACTTTACATTGAGAAGAGACTTGTGTTCTTTCATTTCATGTTTGCAGATACAAAAAGTTTTACTTTCGTATATATATTTTTGGATATTTAGAAAATCTAAATGTGAATCTTACTTTATCGAAATAAATATAATTCTAAGAAAAAGTATATATACTTTACATTGAGAAGAGACTTGTGTTCTTTCATTTCATGTTTGCAGATACAAAAAGTTTTACTTTCGTATATATATTTTTGGATATTTAGAAAATCTAAATATGAATCTTACTTTATCGAAATAAATATAATTCTAAGAAAAAGTATGTATACTTTACACTGAGAAAAGACTTGTGTTCTTTCATTTCATGCTTGTAGATACAAAATGTTTTACTTTCGTATATATATTTTTGGATATTTAGAAAATCTAAATGTGAATTTTACTTTATCGAAATAAATGTAATTGAGAAAAAGTATGTATACTTTACATTGAGAAGAGACTTGTGTTCTTTCATTTCATGTTTGCAGATACAAAAAGTTTTACTTTCGTATATATATTTTTGGATATTTAGAAAATCTAAATGTGAATCTTACTTTATCGAAATAAATATAATTCTAAGAAAAAGTATGTATACTTTACACTGAGAAAAGACTTGTGTTCTTTCATTTCATGCTTGTAGATACAAAATGTTTTACTTTCGTATATATATTTTTGGATATTTAGAAAATCTAAATGTGAATTTTACTTTATCGAAATAAATGTAATTGAGAAAAAGTATGTATACTTTACATTGAGAAGAGACTTGTGTTCTTTCATTTCATGTTTGCAGATACAAAAAGTTTTACTTTCGTATATATATTTTTGGATATTTTGAAAATCTAAATGTGAATTTTACTTTATCGAAATAAATATAATTCTAAGAAAAAGTATGTATACTTTACACTGAGAAGAGACTAGCGTTCTTTCATTTCATGTTTGCAGATACAAAAAGTTTTACTTTCGTATATATATTTTTGGATATTTTGAAAATCTAAATGTGAATTTTACTTTATCGAAATAAATATAATTCTAAGAAAAAGTATGTATACTTTACACTGAGAAGAGACTAGCGTTCTTTCATTTCATGTTTGTAGATACAAAAACTATTACTTTCGTATATATATTTTTGGATATTTAGAAATAGGCAAATTAAATTTGAAAAACTACAATTACCCTTAAATAAATTAACTATTTCTATTAAAAAAAAGTTATATAGCCTACTTTATAAACCAGCTTTGAACGTTAAGCAGAAAAGGCATTAACTGAATGGAGAGCTATAAATAGTACATTGATACTTGCAAAGCTTAAATCTAAATACAAAATCTAACGTCTGTAGTTTTGTTTCATAGTTTCAGTTACAAAAGACAATGAAATTAGTAATTTTAATAAATACAATAATACTTGCAAAGTTTAAATCAAAGCAGTGAAATGTGAGTATCATAGTATTAACTTACTTTTTGAGTTTCAAAATCTAAATACAAAATCTAACGTCAGTAGTTTTGTTTCATAGTTTCAGTTACAAAAGACAATGAAATTAGTCATTTCTTAATTCATAGCAGCCTTCAGAGTTACATCATAATATACAGTGAGCCTTAACTAAGCATGCAACTATAGCTTACTATACTAATACAGTGAAAAAAACAGTTTTATGATAAAATTGCAAGTTGCAAAATATCAAAATATACATATAAAATGGTAAAAAATCTTAGCATTGTAAAATCGACAAGAGCATAAAATATCAATAACTACAATAAATACATAACATTCAATAAATTAAATATGTGACACAATCAAATATATATAATTAAAAAAACAATAACACTCAATAAATATCAACAGTGAGCCATAAATATTACATTTCTGATATTCAATAAAACCTTTTCGACAAAATAAAATCATTTCTGATACCCAATAGAACCTTTTCGACAAAATAAAATCATTTCTGATACTCAATAAAACCTTTTCGACAAAATATAATCATTTCTGATACTCAATAGAACCTTTTCGACAAAATAAAATCATTTCTGATTGTCGATAGAACCTTTTTGACAAATAAAATCATTTCTGATACTCAATAAAACCTTTTCGACAAAATAAAACCATTTCTGATGGTCAATAGAACCTTCTCGACAAAATAAAATCATTTCTGATACTCAATAGAACCTTTTCGACGAAATAAAATCATTTCTGATACTTAATAGAACCTTTTCGACAATATAATATCGTCAGAATAACACAAAAACCACGAAAGATCTCCCTTATAGTAACAGCATTTAACATTTCAACAATTAAAGCATATCTGAAAATCAAAACACAATTTTACCTTCCAACAAAAAAATGAAGAAAAAAGGACAAAAAAATCTATTAACCAAGGCTCACTTGTATCATGGCGTAACCTACCTTTCTGTAGTAGGAGAATCTGCAAGAAGAAAAATAGAAAATTTTAAAAATTTCAAAAATTTCGAAAATTTCTAAAAATTTCGAAAATTTCGAAAATTACAATGGAACAGTCAGGAATAATCTTTTATCAATACAAAAAAAAAAAATTATTTTGTAATTATCAAAATTGTAAATATCCCTAAATATTAAAAAGCTATCTTATAAAAACTTTATTAAATTTACAATAGAATAATCAAATATAATCTTTTATCAATACAAAAAAAAATTATTTTGTGATTATCAAAATTGTAAATATTCCTAGATATTGAAAAGCTATCTTATATACCAAAATATATTATTAAGCTTAGTACTGGCAGAGGCAAGGGACAATGCCCTAGAGACTGTCCATATACACAGATGATCAGCGCCCAAGCCCCATCTCCACCCAAGCTAATACATAGGAGGGCCAGGCAATGGCTGCTGAGGACTCAGCAGATAGACCTATAGGCTCCACAAAACACCCCATCCTTCCCTTACAAGGATGGTAAGGTTGCAGCGACCAAAGGAACTAACGAGTTCGAGCGGGACTCGAACCCCAGTCTGACGATCACTAGGCAAGGACGCTACCAAAAAAATACAATATGATAGAATTAGAGGCATTCAGTCCCAAGGGAGGCCAGGGGGGAGGGCTTCCCTCCAAGGATGGCGAGGTTACAGCGATCAAAGAAACTAACGAGTTCGAGCGGGACTCGAACCCCAGTCTGACGATCACCAGGCAAGGACGCTACCAAAAAAATACAATATGATAGAATTAGAGGCATTCAGTCCCAAGGGAAGCCGGGGGGGGGGGCTTCCCTCCAAGGATGGCGAGGTTACAGCGACCAAAAAACTAACGAGTTCGAGCGGGACTCGAACCCCAGTCTGACGATCACCAGGCAAGGACGCTACCAAAAAAATACAATATGATAGAATTAGAGGCCTTCAGTCCCAAGGGAGGCCAGGGGGGGGGCTTCCCTCCAAGGATGGCGAGGTTACAGCGACCAAAAAACTAACGAGTTCGAGCGGGACTCGAACCCCAGTCTGACGATCACCAGGCAAGGACGCTACCAAAAAAATACAATATGATAGAATTAGAGGCCTTCAGTCCCAAGGGAGGCCGGGGGGGGGCTTCCCTCCAAGGATGGCGAGGTTACAGCGACCAAAAAACTAACGAGTTCGAGCGGGACTCGAACCCCAGTCTGACGATCACTAGGCAAGGACGCTACCAAAAAAATACAATATGATAGAATTAGAGGCCTTCAGTCCCAAGGGAGGCCGGGGGGGGCTTCCCTCCAAGGATGGCGAGGTTACAGCGACCAAAAAACTAACGAGTTCGAGCGGGACTCGATCCCCAGTCTGACGATCACCAGGCAAGGACGCTACCAAATAATACAATATGATAGAATTAGAGGCCTTCAGTCCCAAGGGAGGCCGGGGGGGGCTTCCCTCCAAGGATGGCGAGGTTACAGCGACCAAAAAACTAACGAGTTCGAGCGGGACTCGAACCCCAGTCTGACGATCACCAGGCAAGGACGCTACCAAAAAAATACAATATGATAGAATTAGAGGCCTTCAGTCCCAAGGGAGGCCGGGGGGGGGGGGCTTCCCTCCAAGGATGGCGAGGTTACAGCGACCAAAAAACTAACGAGTTCGAGCGGGACTCGAACCCCAGTCTGACGATCACCAGGCAAGGACGCTACCAAAAAAATACAATATGATAGAATTAGAGGCCTTCAGTCCCAAGGGAGGCCGGGGGGGGGCTTCCCTCCAAGGATGGCGAGGTTACAGCGACCAAAAAACTAACGAGTTCGAGCGGGACTCGAACCCCAGTCTGACGATCACCAGGCAAGGACGCTACCAAAAAAATACAATATGATAGAATTAGAGGCCTTCAGTCCCAAGGGAGGCCGGGGGGGGGCTTCCCTCCAAGGATGGCGAGGTTACAGCGACCAAAAAACTAACGAGTTCGAGCGGGACTCGAACCCCAGTCTGACGATCACTAGGCAAGGACGCTACCAAAAAAATACAATATGATAGAATTAGAGGCCTTCAGTCCCAAGGGAGGCTGGGGGGGGGCTTCCCTCCAAGGATGGCGAGGTTACAGCGACCAAAAAACTAACGAGTTCGAGCGGGACTCGAACCCCAGTCTGACGATCACTAGGCAAGGACGCTACCAAAAAAATACAATATGATAGAATTAGAGGCCTTCAGTCCCAAGGGAGGCCGGGGGGGGGCTTCCCTCCAAGGATGGCGAGGTTACAGCGACCAAAAAACTAACGAGTTCGAGCGGGACTCGAACCCCAGTCTGACGATCACTAGGCAAGGACGCTACCAAAAAAATACAATATGATAGAATTAGAGGCCTTCAGTCCCAAGGGAGGCCGGGGGGGGGCTTCCCTCCAAGGATGGCGAGGTTACAGCGACCAAAAAACTAACGAGTTCGAGCGGGACTCGAACCCCAGTCTGACGATCACTAGGCAAGGACGCTACCAAAAAAATACAATATGATAGAATTAGAGGCCTTCAGTCCCAAGGGAGGCCGGGGGGGGGGGCTTCCCTCCAAGGATGGCGAGGTTACAGCGACCAAAAAACTAACGAGTTCGAGCGGGACTCGAACCCCAGTCTGACGATCACTAGGCAAGGACGCTACCAAAAAAATACAATATGATAGAATTAGAGGCCTTCAGTCCCAAGGGAGGCCGGGGGGGGGGCTTCCCTCCAAGGATGGCGAGGTTACAGCGACCAAAAAACTAACGAGTTCGAGCGGGACTCGAACCCCAGTCTGACGATCACTAGGCAAGGACGCTACCAAAAAAATACAATATGATAGAATTAGAGGCCTTCAGTCCCAAGGGAGGCCGGGGGGGGGGGCTTCCCTCCAAGGATGGCGAGGTTACAGCGACCAAAAAACTAACGAGTTCGAGCGGGACTCGAACCCCAGTCTGACGATCACTAGGCAAGGACGCTACCAAAAAAATACAATATGATAGAATTAGAGGCCTTCAGTCCCAAGGGAGGCCGGGGGGGGGGGCTTCCCTCCAAGGATGGCGAGGTTACAGCGACCAAAAAACTAACGAGTTCGAGCGAGACTCGAACCCCAGTCTGACGATCACTAGGCAAGGAGGCTACCAAAAAAATACAATATGATAGAATTAGAGGCCTTCAGTCCCAAGGGAGGCCGGGGGGGGCTTCCCTCCAAGGATGGCGAGGTTACAGCGACCAAAAAACTAACGAGTTCGAGCGGGACTCGAACCCCAGTCTGACGATCACTAGGCAAGGACGCTACCAAAAAAATACAATATGATAGAATTAGAGGCCTTCAGTCCCAAGGGAGGCCGGGGGGGGCTTCCCTCCAAGGATGGCGAGGTTACAGCGACCAAAAAACTAACGAGTTCGAGCGGGACTCGAACCCCAGTCTGACGATCACTAGGCAAGGACGCTACCAAAAAAATACAATATGATAGAATTAGAGGCCTTCAGTCCCAAGGGAGGCCGGGGGGGGGCTTCCCTCCAAGGATGGCGAGGTTACAGCGACCAAAAAACTAACGAGTTCGAGCGGGACTCGAACCCCAGTCTGACGATCACTAGGCAAGGACGCTACCAAAAAAATACAATATGATAGAATTAGAGGCCTTCAGTCCCAAGGGAGGCTGGGGGGGGGGCTTCCCTCCAAGGATGGCGAGGTTACAGCGACCAAAAAACTAACGAGTTCGAGCGGGACTCGAACCCCAGTCTGACGATCACCAGGCAAGGACGCTACCAAATAATACAATATGATAGAATTAGAGGCCTTCAGTCCCAAGGGAGGCCGGGGGGGGGGCTTCCCTCCAAGGATGGCGAGGTTACAGCGACCAAAAACTAACGAGTTCGAGCGGGACTCGAACCCCAGTCTGACGATCACCAGGCAAGGACGCTACCAAAAAAATACAATATGATAGAATTAGAGGCCTTCAGTCCCAAGGGAGGCCGGGGGGGGGGGGGGCTTCCCTCCAAGGATGGCGATGTTACAGCGATCAAAGAAACTAACGAGTTCGAGCGGGACTCGAACCCCAGTCTGGCGATCACCAGTCAGGGTCGTTACCAAAAAAATACAATATGATAGAATTAGAGGCCTTCAGTCCCAAGGGAGGCCGGGGGGAGGGGGGGGGGGTTTCCCTCCAAGGATGGCGAGGTTACAGCGACCAAAAAACTAACGAGTTTGAGAGGGACTCGAACCCCAGTCTGGCGATCACCAGTCAGGGACGTTACAAAAAAATACAATATGAAAAATAGAATTAGAGGTCTCATGGTAAAACAATTGGGAGGGGGGGGTGTGGCGGGGGGCGCTGTGGAGGTAAGGGGCGGGGGAAAGGGGGGACGGGGGGGGGCGGCGGAAGGGGCGGGGGGGGGGGGGCTGGGGGCTTTCCTCCCCATCTTCAATAGCAGAACTTAGATCCCTAATCAAGTGTGATATAACCAAAGCAGACCGTCATTGGAAAATTAAAACCAGAATAATTAAAATTAAGATTTGAAATCAACAACAAACCCAAATGAAATTGTAACGAGACCAAAAATCCAAATTAGTGTTTCTGAATCACTTGAAAATGATTTTTCAATGCAATTAATGACTATTGCATTATAAGTAGTTAATCGCCATGACCGATCAATTTCAAGGAAAGACTATTTACTGCTGGCGAAATACAATTAACCGAAGCTTGATTTCAAATGTTTTGCTAATTGCTATGTTTCTGACTTATAAATTAGAGTCTCTCTCTCTCTCTCTCTCTCTCTCTCTCTCTCTCTCTCTCTCTTTCTCTCTCTCTCTCTCTCTCTACCAAAGAGCAAATGGAGTCTCCACTGATGGACTGATGGACTAAAGTCTTTGTGACATCCAAAATCCTTGTAGCACTCTCTCTCTCTCTCTCTCTCTCTCTCTCTCTCTCTCTCTCTTCTGATTTAGCTTGTCTTGGACTGAGAAGCGGAACATAAAAATAAAGACCTAAATAAAGACTAACGGCCTAATTGAGACTTTAAAAAGCTCACGGAGTAATGAGAGAGAGAGAGAGAGAGAGAGAGAGAGAGAGAGAGAGAGAGATTCTACAAACAAGAAGAACCGTACATTGCATAAATATCTGTTAATGTAAATATAAGCATGATCTCAGTATTTAGTGGTGAGAAAAGCAACTTCAGTAACAAATTTTTTCCCTTAAATTTGAAAGTCAATGAGGCAAACCTAAAAAAAACATGCATAGTTGTTCGAGTGATTGCATAGATTATACAGTAGAGGCTTAGATATCTATACTAATGTCTACTTGTAACAGAAACTTCCAGCCATAATCAGGGCCCTAAATATTTGTAAGTTTCTGCCAAATGCTTTAGAATGTTCAATTAGTCATTCTATAAAAAGAACTGTCCTATATTCTTTAAAAATAGAACAAAAAACCTCACCTACACTCTCAAACATTTTAAAGATATTTCACAGCAATATTATTCACCTATAAAAAAACTTATGATTGCAATAGCAAAATGCTTTATAGGCTACATATTTATCATTATTATTAATAATTATTATTAATAATAATTAGTATTATCAATAATTATGTTTTCCTGTCTGCCTGCCTGGCACTCTTTCTCCCACTATCTCACTTACACACAAATATACAAAATTGCTATGTACATTATTGATATTGTAGTTTCAAGCTATGCCGAAATATTTTACAGAAGTAATGTTTTGTGTCATAAGACATAAGAAATCCAACTTAGCCACAGTGATTACACTGCAGGAAACATTGCCTGTCTTCTTCCCAAATCTATAATGACCTATCTGTATCTTCCACATTCATCATCTTCTTATAGCTCGGGAACATTGCCCCAGAGAGAGAGAGAGAGAGAGAGAGAGAGAGAGAGAGAGAGAGAGTATAGATGGATGGGTTGAGAGAGAAGAGTGATTCTAATACAAATTGACAAAAGTGAACTATTCGGATAATCTGTCCAGTACCTCAAGAAAAGCCTTTCGCTCAAATATACTAGATAGTATCCAACCTTGAATTAAGGTGAATTTACGGATTGATGTTACCTCTAAAGGAGCAGCTGACAGAGAAGGATGTCACTGAGGTACGCTCTCTCTTGGCCTCGACTCAGGGTCTGGCCATCTGGGATCCCAGGCCATCCAGAGGTCTGGCATGATCAACACTTGGTTGATTAGTTGATAAATCAGGCTGAAAGGGGGGAAAGATGTAAGTGCCCATGTGATCCTAAGGGTTTTGGAAAGCATCTTCAACACTACCCATGGATTTGGAACAGGGAAAGAGAACACCAGAAGTTTCCTGTATAGCCGTGTGGCGAACAGGTCGATTCGCGGTGAGCCCCACAAGAAAATATGTCCTTCCACTATGCAAGGATCTATGAACCAATCTAATCATACAACTTGACCTTGGTGATTAAGCAAGTCTGTACATTCCTCTGCCAGGAATGCATCTGGCTGAAAGGTCTATAGTGTGCTATACTGCCCAGATCTGCATCTGCTTTGTCAAATTTAAAAGAGAGAGGGAAACCGTGACTCATTGCTGGGTAACGTAAGCTACTAAAGAAGTGCTGTCGCCCATCAATGCTATTGACTGGCTGATCAAACATTCTTGGGATTCTTGTAGTGCTAGAAATAATGTTTCCATTTCCTACACAATGCATAGACACTCTTCTTCTTCTGATCAAGCACCTGACACAACCAGATCTCCTAGGTAAGCCCCCAACCCTTCCTTTGACACATCCGAGAAGAGTTGCTTGTCTGGACGCAGGGAATTAAAAGGGATTCTCTTGGTGAAGCCTTCTTCGCCCAGCCAACAAATAAGATCAGCCCATACCTTCTGTCTTATTGGAACAGGATGACTCAAGGGATGCCGGGATGCCTGGAGGTCAACCAGTGATCCTTTAAACCCCCAGTGAAGATGTAAACATCTGGGAGAAACTAGCCTCTCTGCCATCATCGATCTAGATGTAACGTGTAGTACATTATTGGTTGCGTTACCACTCTGTGCTTGCTGATGTGATAGTCTGATGAAAAGACTCTCGTTACTACCATGTCTCTCAGCATGGCAAGATACTTCAATCTCTACTCGAGTGAAAAACTTGACCTTTCCCAATTCATTACAATCCCTAGATTGTGACAAAAAAGGACAAGTGATCTTCATCCTGTAGCAAGTGCCTCTTAAAGTAGGCCAAGATCAGTCAATAATAGAGATACATCGAGATGTATCCCATGAAAGTGGGTAAAAGCTGATACCAAAATGAATGCTCAGGTGAACACCTGAGGATAGGATCAGTGCACAGTCTGAAACACAAGATCTTGAACTGATACACCACTACATTGAAAAATAAGTGAAAGTACTTCAGAGAGGACTAGTGAACAGGCAATTGAAAGTACACACCCTTCAGATTCACTAAAATCATGAAGTCTCAATCTCTGATAGAAATCAGTACAGTTCATAACCTTTCCATCCTGAACCTGGTTTGATGAACCGGTTCAGGAGAGAGAGGTCAATGACTGGTCTCCAGCCACATGTGGTGGAAAAGTTAACAGAATAAGCCCAAAGATCTGTTGCGAATAACATTCTCCTCTAACATCCCTTCCACTGCACCAATAAAGTTAGCTCTCAGTGAGGAAGAACTATCTGTCTACGAGACAGAGGGGGCAGCGGTGAAGAAAATATTAATAAATTACCGTCCTGAAGATTACTAAACACCCAAGCTTAGCACTGTGTTTCTGCCAAGTTGGAAAATGGCATGACAGACATCCCACTACTTGTGGCTGGTATGTATGTGAATTGTAATAAAAAAGTTATATGTAAAGCTCATGTAACACCACTGACCTACTGTACACATATGCAACATCATTGTATCCATATATGTATGACTATATTAAAATACTGTACTGTAACTGTTAGTACTGTTGCATATATACTTGCGTATTAGATTAATTCGATATACCTCAAGAAGGGTACAACAGTTTATTCCCAGTAATATGCCAAATTCTTTAAAATTCTTTTATACATTTATACTTGATGGTTATTTCATTGTATTCAATTGCTTATGCTTTATTGCTATTTACAATACAACACTAGTTTTTACTTAGCAGCCAGATAAAAACCTCTACCCATAAAACCAAAAGTAAAGTAATAGGTTCGTCATCATTCCAGGCACCAAGAATATCAGAATCGATGATGAGACTGGAATATACATTATCATGAATACTTATTATTAAATCTTAGCAGTAGCAGAGTTCATATGACATACAGCAATATGCATGGGTAACATACACCCACAACAGATTGATGACAAGAATGGAATACTGTATATATTATCATCATTACAAGTCAGGAGTAGCAAATTTGAGATGGTATACAGTACTGTACTATACGCCATAATCTTGGGTAAAATACACCTAAACCAAATTGGCAACATAGGAATAATTGGCAATGCAAGAACAACAATGGGTGGAGCTTTGCTAGAACGACAGATCCATTTTCTAGGTGGTCCATAGTCTTGTCAATCATACTGCAAATACTCAGAGTTAATTAAGTGTATTCACGAATACAACATATTGGTCCGCTGAATTAACACTACTTAATCACATATCAGTCTTTGCTCTTCGCTTCGCTTACAATTTAACATTATCTCATCGCTCCTCTGTCTTGGCAAACAGTAGCCTACATGTTGTGCTACATGTATTAGCTTTATGAGAGTATTTTGTCATTATCTTAATAATCTAATTAATCTCTTAGTTCAATTGGTCTTTGCTACACCTTGGCTTACTTTACTCGCATTTAATGTCATCTTATTGCTCCTCTGTTCTATTAAGCATTACTGTACATGCTGCGGTACACATTACCCCTATGGATTAGTATTTTAGCATCATTTTAATTATCTATTTGATCACTTGCTTCAAATGATCTTTCTTCAGCCATGGCTAGTTTCCCTGGCATTTTAATATTATCTCATTGGTCTTAAGTTCCAGAAAGGGGTATATATTGCGCTACACACATTAGCTGGGCGGGAGAGTATTTTGACGTTATTTCAATTATCTATCTAATCACTTAAAATATATTGCTGTACTTGCATTATCCAAAGTTGCTGAAGTTGAAACCTTTATGATTGCACCATCTAATTTTCAAGGAACAACTTCCTGTATTTTTTGTGGCATACTGGACCGACAGGGAAGTGATGAAGAAGAATAAACAGGAGATTGGAACAGACCAGAACTTGGTGAGGGAGTGCATACTTGAATAGAAGGGGAATCACAGGGGAAGCGACCCTGTCGAGGTGTTGAACAGGTTTTGAACGGGTAGAAATGATTGATTAATTAAATAAATACCTCTAATCTACCCTCTGTAAACTTTAGATATCACTGCCAAACGCAGTACAATGAGTCCCATCCATATACCAAAGGCACTTCCCCCAATTTTGGGGGGTAGCCGACATCAACAAGAAACAAAACAAAAAAGGGGACCTCTACTCTCTACGTTCCTCCAGCCTAACCAGGGACTCAGCCGAGTTCAGCTGGTACTGCTACGGTGCCACAGCCCAACCTCCCACATTTCCACCACAGATGAAGCTTCATACTGCTGAGTCCCCTACTGCTGCTACCTCCGCGGTCATCTAAGGCACCAGAGGAAGCAGCAGGGCCTACCGGAACTGCGTCACAATCGCTCGCCATTCATTCCTATTTCTAGCAAGCTCTCTTGCCTCTCTCACATCTATCCTCCTATCACCCAGAGCTTTCTTCACACCTTCCATCCACCCAAACCTTGGCCTTACAATGAGTAATAGATGTAAAAAAATTTTTGAAGTACAGGTACCAAAGAGGTAATTTTCCGTCGACAGCATATCCCTCATCGCCAATATTACGCTTTGTATATAGGCCATCCTTTCTTACATAAATTGCAGGACGTCAAGTTACCAGGCAAATCACTCGTGTAAAAAAGGAAGAAGTAGGTCAATGAGGTATATATTGCTATCTTCACGTAGGGTCTACAGTAATGGGAATGAGCACTGCATCACCAAGCTTGAAGCTCTCATCACCCAGCTTGAATTTTGAGCTGTTAACTTCTGATTGGATGAAAAAAATGCCCTTAACATGCTGCTTAGGTCAAGAGGAGTCCCAAAGGATTGTTTCAAGTTACCAGCATATGCTGATTATCTCAGCAGTTTGCCATTAAGTGATCAAAACTTCCTCTACAATGAGTTCTAAGAACAACGTGAGTGAGAAAATCATATCACCGGAATGATTTCAGCTGATTTTCAAAACATCTTCAATGTTTCCAGTATGTAGCCTACAAAACTATGGGTTTTAGAACACAATGAACAGTTTTTATTCTATAATACAGGATTTTCATACTATTAAAAGTAGAGAAGGCATGCTGGTCTGTTAAGCTACAAATAACCCCAAATTGGCAATGTAGGAACAATAATTGCCAATGTTGAAAGAACAAAAATTATAGGAGATGCAGATTCATCCATACCAAAATGTCTTCCACCAACTCACCTCAACTAATCAAGTCATTTGCAAGTACTGGGTCCAAGTCACTATTTAGGGATAAAAGTATTATTACCAAGTAAAGGTATGCTGTTAATTTTCACATGTTGAAAGGGTTTAAAGGTAACCATTGTTTGCATGAAGAATAAGTGCACAGCAAAATCAAAGACTTGGCCTAGCCTCCTGGCTAGTACAGTGGTAACGTGTTTGCCTCGCATTCGCGTGGCAAGAGATCGATCCCCGCCCAGGACCGTGAGTTTAAGCTATTTACTGGGGAGGCTACTGCTGTGGTTGGGCACCACAGTGGGGGGTTTGGGCTTGCCCGGCTGACGTTCAGGTGAGCATCTATTCTGATGGAACCGGAACTGAAACCAGCTACCTTTACCTTTACCTTTACCTTTTACCCTACATCCCACATCAGAATTCATTTAGCTCGGTTTAGGGGATCTAAGACATCGGAATTCAGGCCAGCCTAGTTTAGCTGGAATTTTCTTCACATTAGCTCCAGATGTTGAATGCCCAAAACAATTAAAACTTTACAACAGATCTAAATTATGCTGCTAGAAAATGCAAGGGTTAGGTTGAGGATTTTAAGATTAATTTAAAAGTGTTAGTAATATCAAGGACATAGAATAAAAGCAATGTCATTATATACTGCAAGTCAAGAGGTTCTTGAAGCTTTGTAACCAGTAGGTGACACAAGTGAAGCGGAAATTCAGACTTTTCCAAAATATTTGCTCCACGTCTCAATAAATTCCTTGAATGATAACTGTTCACAGCACAAGCATATCAAAAGTCAGGTAAAATGACTTTGTGACTAGACTATAAAATGTAGGAGCTACATAATTTTCTGGAATTAGAAAATAGGTTAATTGTTCAAGTAATTGCATATCACACATCACAGGACCTAAAAAAAAATTACATCAAGACAAGAATTTAACACTAGAAAAAATATTGAATATAGGCCAAGCTTTAGAAATATCCAATTATTATTACTAGTCAAGCTACAAGCCTCGTTGGAAAAGCAGGACCAGAGGGTATGACACTACCCAAGACCAGAGTGAATGGTTTGATTTTGGAGTGGTGTTCTCCTAGATGAGATGGTTACCATAGCTAAAGAGTCTCTTCTACTCTTACCAAGATTAAAGTAGCCACTGAACAATTACAGCTCAGTAGTTGACCCTTACGTCAAGAAGAATTTTGTTTTCTTTTTATCTTAGTGTTGTCAGGTGTATTCAAGAGGAAACCAGACAATGTGTAAAGAATAAGTAAGACTATTCGGTGTATGTACAGGCACAAAATAAATGAGCTGTACCCACAGGGGGATCCAATGAAGTACTGTACTATCTGGCCAGTCAAAGGACCCCATAGATCTCTAGCGGTAGTATCTCAACAAGTGTCTGGTGCCCTGGCCAACTTGCTACCCAGTTCTTTTTGAATGCCAGAGATGTGCTAACACCCCTGACATCATGAGCTCTGGGTCTATGGTCAAGAGGATTAAGTCCGATTGTAGGGTTCATTCAATCTCCTGTTAAATCAAGGCAGGGATCATGTTCATCAGTTACAGAACGCTGACTCTCAATCCAGAAAGGTCAGAACCTAGGATTCACTACAGCTGGATTATGAGTCTTCGCAGCAAACTCAGGGACGAAGTTGAGTGTCACCTGCCCCTATCCCCTTGCATGGACAATATCATTGAACAAACCATGTAGCTTGCCGACTCTCTTTGCTGAGGCTGGCATGGCTAACAGAAAAAGTCTTAAGGGTGAAGTCATAGTCTGATGACTAACAAAGTGATTCGTAAGGTGCTCTTTTCAGGGCTAGTAGTACGCGAGCTACATTCAAAGGAGAAGGTCTGACTTCCGACAGAGGGCAAGTGCACTCAAAACATTATATGAGTAGAAACAATTCCATCGAGGAGGAAATGTTAACTCCGCTCAATCTAGGGGTGAGGCTCAAAGCCGAGCAGTAGCTTTTCACTACCTAGACCAAGCAGTGTTTTTCCTTGCTGAGGTACCGGTACAAGAAAAGAGCGATACCCCTTCCACAACACCAATCATAAAAGATAGTCTACTTCACTTGATAGATAGCAGACGACGACTCCCGGAGGTATCCAGACAATCCTTTCACAACTGGTTGCGAAAAGCATCTTCGCTGAGGGCAGTTGGTGAATAACCTTCAGGTGTGAATCCACAGGGAAGCTACTGCTTTGTTTAATATCTTTACTTGTAGTTATTTGTGCAGACTGGGAAGTGGAGGGAACTCCCTCAGTACATCTGTGAACAGATTAAGAAAACCAGAAATCACTCTGCATGTTGTCACATTGAAGATACAGCATTAGGGTCATCAAGAGATCTTGTGATGCCCTTACCTGGGCGTTGGCGTGCAGGCGACAGCTGTCTCGGACTAGGTGGAGGTCCACAGGACTGAAAAGAGTGGTGGAAGTCTCGCCTGACGAGAGCTTTTTCCTAAGTAGGGAAACCTTTTGCAGCCAAGAACGGAGAAGGGACCTCATCCGAAGACAAAGACACCAAGGGATCGTCATGAGAAAGGTCGCATGAAGGTGGCAGACCATGAGACGCTGCTCCATCACGCAAAGCTGTACTGTCACGTGATGCTGCCACGTTGAGCGATGCAGCAAGACACTGAGCAGGAGCAAACAACCAAAACCCAAGGGGAGGAGCAACCGTGGAGCGTGAAAGCTCCGGGTAGCGTAACTCTAGGGGATCGTCGTGGTGAGAACCCATGGGATCTATGTCAACAAAACCTGTCAAGAAACGTGTCGCGCGATACCATAGGAATCACACAACAAGGACCCGAAGGTCCATCAGGAATATGAGAGCCCGGATGTTCAGCGTAGTCAACATGACAAGGGCCCGAAGGCTAAGCGTAACGCCAGTCACGAGACCCCAAAGGATCAACGTGACGAGAGTCCGAGAACTCTGTGTTATGAGAGCCGACAGGCTCAATGTAACGCAAGTCACGAGAGCCCAAGGGCTCAGCGTAACTGGTGGTGCGAACCCAAGGGATCAACGCAACGAGAGACTGAAGACTCCCTGACATGAGAGCGACCCCAAAGGCTCAGCATAACCAGGGTTGCAAGATCCCAAGAGATCAAAATAACGGGAGACTGAAGACTTCCTGTCACGAAAGACCTAAGGCGCCACGTGACGGGAGGCTTAAGAGACCTAAGGCTCCACGTGATGCATGGCACAAGAGACCACAGGTTCAGCGTAACCAATGTTGTGAGAACCCAAGAGTTCTACACAACTGGATCGGGCCGTGAGAACCCAAATACTCAGTGCGATGAAGACCCAAAGGTCCCACAGTATCAAGAGCATCCAAGGCTCAGTGTGATGAGGACCCGAAAGTCCTGAGTTGTGCGAGACCGAAGACTCTACCTAACGGGAGCCTGAAGGCTCGTGGTCCCGCAAGCCCAAAGTGTGACCGTCACGAGACCCCAAAGGGATATCGTGACCTGAACCCAAAGGTTCAAAGAGGCGTCGCCTGACCACTGGGGGAGGAGCCTTCCCAGGATGGAGAAAGGTCACAAACTCATCCACCCGACGAACCTCTGAAGGGGAACATCTAGCAGAAACTCCCCAAGGGGGAGACTGCTCATGCTAGAAAGCTACCTAGGAGAACCTCGCTTAGGACAACGCCCTCCCTCTGTCCTTGGAGGAGAAGCATAAGCCTAACAAGACCACCGCCCACTACCGGCTTTCTCTCGTGAACGAGTCATGTTCCCCCGAAGGACGAACTTTTCTCGCACTAGGTTCCTCCACCGCCCCTGTTGGGTCAACAACATCCTTGGCATCGATCACAGGGGACCAAACGTCCGACCGTCTGGCTGCAGCACCTGCGTCCACAGGGGTAGGGTTAACATCCATGGAGAAAAGAGATGACCGCTTCCTTTCGGCTCCCTTCTGAAGACCAAAAAGACAAGAGATCAGAGATCGAGCTGGCACTCCTTCAGGGAAGGGGTGGGACCGACTCGCTAGGGGAGTCAGCACCGTTCCTTGACCCACAAGGTTGACCTGGAGTAACCAGGCCTGCGATATTACTCACCCGATACTCAGAGGGGACCGGTGAAGGAGCAGCTTCGGGAAGAGATTGGGGAGTAGAAGACCGTGGTTTCTTCAACTTCGAGGAAGACCCCGAAGGAGAAGAATCACGCTTGGAGTTCTTCATCGTCCGTCACCTGAACCTCTTCCACTGGGAGGCAGACCACTCCTTACACTTACTAAAAGTGTCGTCCTGAGAACACCAGCAGCCCCGGCAGACCAGACACAGCAGGTGGGGGTCTATCTCCACAGCGGACATGAAGGTACTGCGAGAGCAGGCTTCGGGACCTGGACAAGTACGCATGGGACTCAAACACTCACACACAATCTGCAAAGAAAAAGAAAAAGTGATTAATATCAAGAAAAGTCTCAAAAGAGGGAGAGCGGCAGTATGACAGCTCTCCCCCAAGCCAGAAAGCAAAGTGGGTCCTCAGCACACGTGTGTGAGCGGAGTAACCCCCCCCCCCCCCATCTGGTAACTAGTGGTTGGGGTGGTTATCCCTCCCTTAAATTATCGTGGCTCATCTTTCAGCTTCGCCGGAAGTAATACTGTACCCATATAAATAGCAAAGGGTTTGTATTTGCGAAGGAACAAATATTCTAAACCTTTTTATTATTTAATTTCAATATTAACACGATATAATCATAGCTCTTATTCTAATGATAATATTAATAATAAAAGGTTAGGGTAGAAACGTGTGTTTGATATACTGTACAGTATTCAGTCCGATCATTGGAAACGGAAGCCAAGTCCATATTCGAACAGATGCTGGGGTGCGAATCTACAACTCACCCCTTAGTTGAGTGTGTATCACCCTTTCAGGTTTGTATAATTGAAAATTAACCCCAAAATACTACCCCATGGGGCTAACTCGTATAGCAAAACAAAATCCGCTTGACAGAACATAGGAGCATGTGGCAGAACTAAAACCAATAAAGCGTTAGCTCACTTAAGTAAGGAGCTTTTGTAATCCGATGATTGACTGATTTAAAGTTTTCAGGCATCCTGACATCTAAGGTCATTGACGCCGGTAATACGATGAACAACGCTACGAATGACGCCACAGAAAAGGGGATGGAAAACCCTGTTTTCTATGTGTTCCGGAATCCTGGCAAACAAAAGCTCCCATGTTTTGACCGTATTTCATTACTGTTACTCAGTACTGATTACGGTAATTGGATTTTTCATTATGATGACTTTTTTCATGGCGATGACAGACAGATACAAAGTTCAAAAAAGTTAATTTAAATATCAACACAATTGCACTACACTATATATGAAGGGATTTCAAACGTAATTGATGCGATACCCTGCGCAATACCATGGCTTTTAAGTTATAGTAGTCAAACCACCGTAAATCAATAACTATGGATTTCCGGCAGGAATCATTAACAAATTCATAAACCAATCCCATTTTCTAAAAACCGTTTTTTGGGCTCAAGCCATGGCGTCCTGATGGAAGGATCCTATTTGGTAGCTTCCTTGGGTAATCACTACTAGGATTTTCCCAGAGAATTAAACCACAGGTTATCACAGAATTCTAACTTCTGGAGCGAGTATCCTAAGGGTTTCCCCTTAAGACATCGTGTATCAACAGGGGACACGCATGTATTAACGTGCCACATAGCTATCTACACCCCATATAGAGTTAACGCTTCAATATGGCGGACAGAGAGCGGCTGGGAGCTGAGTCGCAGCCAATCTAGATGTGGCGATATCGGTACTCGCGATGTAAACAGACGGACGCCATTGCTTTTGATGACGTCACGTCCGTCCTCATCCTTTTGCTAGTAGCTCGCTCGATTGGACGTATTTTTCCCTTTGTGCGACTTTATCTGCTTGCATCCTCGCCATGTCTCAACCTTCAGCTTCACCTTCTTCTGGAAAGTTGAGTACAAAGGTTAAAGTATTGTTTAAATAAGCTCTGACCGTAAAGTAAATCTTACTTTTCGAGATATTTGCATATTGTGGCAGAGCTTTGCCAGACCGGTCAGCGCCATTTTATGACGCTGCTGTTGCTTTCATGCCTTATTTAGTTAGCCGCAACAGCCTTACCGGTATATAAATTACTAATCAGCGCTATTAGTTATTTAGTCTTCATAGCTAGGAACTTTATATCGTGTTTTTGACGCATTAGTTAGGGTCTTCGCTGACCCCATACCAGTAGGCTTTGATTAGCCCCTAGGCCAGTGAGCCTATACCAGTGTTAATGCATGATATTTCAGTGATCCTAGTGTTAGTTATGAAGATTTTGGCATTATTTTACAATACCATTGACAGTGATGCAAGTGTTTTTCGCCTTCAGGGACCATATAGGGGGTAGGTTATCTTGAGTGCCTTGCTAACCTAACCTTATGATAGGACCCCTATATGCTCTCTTCATCCCTAGCCCTAGGGCTTCCCTCTGGTAATCTTGTACCCTATTACATGTGATAGGACAAGACTCCTCAGAGTACTGTATCGCCTCCCCACCTAAGGGAATGACCCCTCCCTTAGTGTTGCGGACCTTAAAGGTAGGATCACCTCCTTTAAGCTGAATCGGTCCTTGACCTTTTCCTTGCGATACGTCTTCTCCCTTCCTTGATTAGGGTCTAACAACCCTAATCCAGGTTAGGTTGGGAGGGCTGGTTTATGTACCTTGCTGAAATATACGCGTGCACCGTTTTTCAGTTGGTCCACCTACTATAGGTTAGGGTGAGCATCTCCCTTCCTAGGTGGCCGCTCTGGTGCATAACCCATCCTTTCTTATAAGAAGACCCTTTCCCTCCCCCAACCTATCTCTTGCCTAGCCTAACCTACCAGTAGCTTAGGCTTCATATGTCCCCTGTTCTACACTCCACCCTAGGCTGGAGTGCTGGACCCCGTGGTGCTCCCAGTGTTGTCCGCTCTGATACATAGACCCTCCATAGTGCTATGGAGTCAGTTATCATTTGGTCGACATGAAGAGTCTCCACCCCTTCTTTGGGTACACCCTGTCCTCTCTTGGACTGCCTTAGCCCCCGGCCATTGCGGCCCCTGCTTAGGATGATAGATTCACCTCTATCATGGTGGTACCTTTTCCAGAGGTGTCTTGACTAGGCTAGTACAGCCTTGCCATCCCACCTCCATCTTTGGTGCTTGTCCCTTGCCGCCTCTACCCCGGCATTACCGCCGCTACGGGTAACTTCCTTATCCTCGCCGCCTTCCCCCGAGTGCCGGGGGATCGCCGCCGGCCGCCGGCTTACCGCCGTGGCCTCTCCATTCCCTCATAGCCTCGGCACACTGCCGACCCCTCCCGGAGTGCCGGCACTAGCAGCCGGCCCCCGGCCCCGGCCATGCTCCTTTATCCTTACCCCTGTCACCCTCCGACTGCCTCCGGCTGCCGGAACCGCCGCTCCTTGGCGGCGGCCGCCGCTACCGGCTGCCGCCACCCTGGCTTCTTTTGACCATAGAATGATCATTCTTGAATGCCAGAAACTCTGCTCGAGCGGCTTCCGGCGTGCCGGGGGTATGCCGGACCCGTCCGGAGGTGGCAAGATGCCTTGCAGCCCTTCTCTCAGCTATCTTTACTAGCGATAGCTCCTAAAAACCGCACCTAGACGGCTTGTTAACGCAGACAAACTGGTACGGAATCGTACATTTTGTTCAGTTTTCACTCTGTCTTCTTGCGTGTTTCATCTTTCCAGCACGCTACGTGTAATTGGCACGTCTGGTTGCCGGAACCTTACTAGGATCTCATGATCCCCAGACTTTCTTGATAAGATTTCAAGCCTAGTCTATAATATGGTTATTCTAGATGGAATTCCCATTATCAAGACACCTTCCATGGAGGCCTACGGCCACCTGGGACTGTCCGATGCTACGGCTACCAGCCGGGCGGGTTACACGAGGCATGCGTCTGTCTCCTTTCACCCACCCTTCTGTGCATCACAATTAATTTAAGTTAATATTAACTTGTTAATAATTAACTTTATATACGAGCCATATTATGACTCTACAATACTCATCGTCTCTTTCTTTTACAGGAGGAGTACGTCATGTGTGACCACGACTTCTGCGCGGTCCGTCGGCCACACTTCTATGGACACACGGCGTGTAGGACACACGCCCCTTGTGCTCACAAGAGAGGGGATCTCAAGTACTGGGGCCCCACCACCTGTTCGGTCTGCCAAGAATGCTTACAGAAAGCATTCTATGATTCTCCCTCAGCGGAGATTCGGGACACTGCTCGGGACAACCTACGCAAGTGGGTACGTGGCTTTCAGAAGAACGCCACTGGACCATACCTAGCCACAGAAGAAATGAGGTCTTTGCTGTTCCCAAAGGCCTCTCCAGACTCAGTGGTCCCAGTCGAACAGATCCCCGTAGTCCAGATTACAGTGGAACCTGATGTTGTCATGGCTCAGTCCATGAATGATTGTCACCTGGATTCAGAACATGATGAACGCATGTCAGAGATCTCGGAGGACACCGAGAAAACCCTTATGGCCCAGGGTGAAGGGGAGGATGATGAAGAAGAGGACCGGGTAGTGTATACCGAGTCCGATAAGGAGGATGCCCCTCCCTCCATCCCCCCTCCTACTCCTACACCGACGGAAGTGTCTCTCCCGTCTACGTCCTCCACCACGACTCCTCTACCTACGGCACAGGATATGATTCGGCTCATTGAATCCGTGATGGAGCAGAAGCTCCAAGAAACTCACCAGATCATTCGGTCGATGGGAGGTTCCAAGGAATCTCGCAAAATCTCCATCAAGGACCTCCCCGCATGCTCGAGCGACAATCCGTGGCGATTCGCCGAGCATATGGTCATCGCTGACGACAAGATCTTCGTCAGCGATAAGATCGGTTCCATACCCCTGGAAGAAGTGGAGTTCTTCCCCCGCTTTGAGGCGTATCCGGACTGTTACGTCCGTCTACGTTCAGAACCATCCTCAAAGGAAGAGACCGAACCGAAGGAGAAAATAGTGTTCGATCTCTCGAAGGCCCAGGCTATGCTTGCCAAAGCGCTTAAGAGCAGAGGCTTTACCTGCTCTGGACTTCCGGCTCTGAGCAAGAAGTACCCCACCTACGTTGCGCCCGATGAAGTGGTGATACCCTTCACGGAAAAGGCCTTCGCTGCCTGCTTTAAGGCTGTAGAAGAAGGGAAATCCTGCCCTGCATTGGAGGAATGCAGACCTTTCTCCGCAGTCACCCCGCCCGACACCAAACACTGGAAGGATGTGCAACACACCTTCGTGGTGGGCAAACTAGATCCTGACGTTGCTGGACGTCAGTTTAATGAGGACCTCCCCAAGCTAAACGATCACCTCCTTCGTAGGGAACAGGAAACGAAGGAGAGGCTGGCAGCATCTCTCACTCTCCAGGTCCAGATGGACGTAATGGCTGGCGACACCAGAGTCCCTGACCATTACATGGTCCTTGCCAAATCTCATATGGCAACCTTAGTCAAGGATCTGTACCACTTCATGCGAGCTCGTAGAGCCTGCAGAGAATTCGTGTTCTCCAGTGCCACTGTCAGACACGAACCCCGGAAACTGATTTCCTCCAACATCTGGGGCAATTACCTCTTCCCGTCTGATCTAGTGAAAGAGATCACAGACAAGGCCGCATCTGAGAACAGGAACCTTCTCAACAAATGGGGCATGTCTAGGAAGAGAAAGCCCTCTCAGGATGACGGTCCTCAGCCTAAGAGGAAGCAGTCGAAGCATAGACCCCAGCAACGTCAGCACAGACGTCAGTTTCCGGCACCCGCTACTCCCCAAGTGGCCGCTCAGCCGCCACAGACCTTTCAGTTGGTCCCACAGCCGGTTTTGTCCTCATCACCGGCCTTCAACCCCGCCTTCGAGCAGCACTCCACTACCTTTCGTCCCAAAGGTAGAAGCTCAGGCAGGGGTTCCGGCAGAGATTCCTCTCGCCGGCCCTCCAGAGGCAGAGGAGGACAGGGAGCTAGCGGCCGAGGCAGCAAGTCCTCGGGACCCCAGAAGCAATGAAGTGCTTCCGGTGGGAGGAAGACTCCGCCACTTCCAGGATCGTTGGACCTTCAACTCCTGGGCACACAGCATCATCAAGAAAGGTCTGGGCTGGAGCTGGGCGCAACCACCCCCAACCTTCCAGCAATTCTTCCAACGTTCAACCCCCCTCCTGGAAGAATATGTGCTAGACCTCTTGAACAAGAAGGGGATAAGAAGGGTGAAGTCCACAAGGTTCCAAGGGAGACTGTTTTGTGTCCCCAAGAAAGACTCAGACAGACTCAGAGTCATTCTGGACTTATCCCCCCTCAACGTATTCATATCGAACAACAAGTTCAAGATGCTGACTCTTCAACAGATCAGAACCCTCCTGCCTCGAGGGTCTTTCACGGTCTCGATAGACCTGGCGGACGCATACTGGCACATACCAATGAACCATCACGCTTCCTCCTACCTAGGATTCCGACTCCAACGGAAAAGCTATGCCTTCCGGGCCATGCCCTTCGGACTCAACGTGGCCCCTCGGATATTCACAAAGCTAGCGGACGCAGTAGTACAACAGCTCCGCATCCGAAACGTCCAGGTGATGGCCTACCTCGACGACTGGCTAGTGTGGGCGCCCTCGCCCGAGGATTGTATAGAATCCTGCAGAAAAGTTACCCAGTTTCTCGAACACCTGGGATTCCAGATAAACGCGAAAAAGTCTCGCCTATCTCCAGCTCAGAAGTTCCAATGGTTAGGCATCCACTGGAATCTTCAGTCACACCGCCTTTCCATTCCAGCAAAGAAAAGGAAGGAAATAGCAGGGTCTGTCAAGCGACTGTTAAAATCCAAACGGATCTCAAGACGCCAGCAGGAACAAGTTCTAGGCTCTCTACAGTTCACCTCGATCACAAACCCAGTGCTTCGTGCACAGCTAAAGGATGCAGCGGGAGTCTGGAGACGTTCCGCATCCATCGCTCGAAGAGACCTCAAGAGACGGCTCCTAAGCAGACTTCGACTTCTTCTAAAGCCGTGGTCAGAAGCGAGGGCCCTAAAAAGGTCCCTTCCTCTCCAACACCCACCTCCATCTCTCAACATCCATACGGACGCTTCGTTGGAGGGTTGGGGAGGTCACTCCCACCAAAAACAGGCTCAAGGCACTTGGTCTCCCCTATTCAAGACGTTTCACATCAACATCTTGGAGGCCATGGCGGTTCTTCTGACGCTGAAGAAACTCTCCCCGCCCCCGTCGATACACATTCGCCTGACCCTGGACAGCTCTGTGGTAGTGCGTTGTCTCAATCGCCAGGCCTCAAGATTGCCCAAGATAAATCAGGTGCTCCTGACAATCTTCCGTCTGGCAGAAAGGAAGAAATGGCACCTGTCTGCAGTTCACCTACAAGGATTCCGCAATGTGACAGCGGACGCTCTATCTCGGACAAACCCGATAGAGTCGGAATGGTCTCTAGACGCAAGATCATTCTCCTTCATCTCTCACCGAGTCCCAGAACTCCAGATCGACCTCTTCGCAACGAGCGACAACCATCAACTTCCTCGATATGTAGCCCCGTACGAGGACCCCAAAGCGGAAGCGGTGGACGCCATGACCTTGGATTGGAACAGATGGGCCAAGATTTACCTGTTCCCTCCCACCAATCTTCTGCTGAAAGTCCTCTCCAAATTGAGAACCTTCAAAGGGACAGCAGCTCTAGTGGCTCCCAAGTGGCCCCGCAGCAACTGGTACCCCTTGATCCTGGAGATGCAGCTAACGCTGATCCCCCTCCCGGACCCAGTTCTCTCCCAGCAAATACAGAAGTCGACTGTCTTCGCTTCATCATCGAAAATCAAGGACCTTCATCTCATGATTTTCTCACCCTAGCCGCTAAGAAAAGGTTTGGGATTTCGAAGGAGAGTCTAGACTTCCTCGAGGAATACAAGACCGAATCCACGAGAAGGCAATACGAATCGTCTTGGAGGAAATGGGTCTCCTTCGTCAAGGCAAAGAACCCCTCGAAAATCACCATAGATTTTTGCATGTCCTTCTTCATTCACCTTCATGGACAAAGCTTGGCAGCCAACACGATTTCTACTTGCAAATCGGCCTTGACTAGACCTTTGTCATACGCCTTCCAAATAGATCTGTCTAGCGACATCTTCAACAAACTACCGAAGGCCTGTGCCCGTTTACGACCGGCACCCCCTCCGAAACCAATCACTTGGTCTCTAGACAAAGTTCTCCACTTCGCCTCCAACTTGGAAAATGATTCATGCCCTCTTAAGGCCCTGACTCAGAAAGTTATATTTCTCTTCGCTCTAGCTTCGGGAGCCCGAGTCAGCGAAATAGTGGCACTATCTAGAGAAGAGGGACATATCGTTTTCAACGATTCAGGAGACCTCTCCCTCTTCCCTGATCCGACGTTTCTCGCAAAGAACGAATTACCTACCAAACGATGGGGCCCGTGGAGGATATGCCCCTTGAAGGAAGATGCCTCTCTATGTCCAGTAGAGAGCCTTAAGGTCTATCTTCATAGAACTTCAAACTTTGGTGGAGGCCAACTCTTCAAAGGAGAAACATCGGGCAGCGACCTGTCACTGAAACAATTGAGAGCTAAAATCACCTACTTCATTCGCAGAGCGGATCCAGACAGTACACCCGCTGGTCATGATCCTAGGAAAGTCGCTTCGTCTCTGAATTTCTTTCAGAGTATGGATTTCGAAAGCCTCAAGAACTATACAGGCTGGAAATCCTCGCGTGTTTTCTTTAAACATTATGCGAAACAAGTGCACGAAGTGAAACATTTTGTGGTAGCCGCAGGTAGTGTTATGAAACCTGCTCTGAACTCTGCTTAGAACAGTGAGTTATTAGGGACTCTAACTCGTCGGGTGCCTATGTTGACCCTCAAGTGATACGTAGTGAAGCAGAAACCACCTTGTGCTTTCTTTAACTGTTCTTACCTCAGGTGAAATGTCATAGTAGATTACCACATGAGTGCTACATGCCACGTGCATGACGTGTGTTACATAAAGACTAACGTTCCGTAGAACGAGTGCCTACTAATACTTGATTCTTCCCTTTCAGACTCAAGAGCACGCCTTTATGACTATGTACATTTTTATCAATGTAAATGTTTTTTACTATTTATTGCATGACATGTATTGATTTACCTGCAATTATCTAATAAAATGTCTATTTTATTACTTGTGCGTCTCCCTTGCTCCTTTCTTACTATGAAATATACTAATTGTCATAGTTTTATTACCCTTTATTCTTGGTTAAGGAAAATGCCAGGATTTACTCCGGGCATTTATTTATATAGAGCAAGTAAGTTTCCTTAGCGAATACTTACTCAGTTATGAAGATGAGTCAACTCCATGCACGAAGTGTACAACCACCACTTCTTCAAGTTTGTTTCGACGCGAATACCAAATCGCTCTGACTTATCTTCTGGATCTCATTGTTCCTTCAGCCTATATGAATAGCCTTCCCATGACCACTTTGATCTCAGCATAGCCCGTGGGGACTTCCATGCCAGGGGGGCAGGAAGGCAACTGCCTCACGGTAGCTCTAGTATAGACCACTATGCTTTCGGCTCAATGTTTTAGCACTCACTTATAAAGGGGAAAAAGTCTACCACGATACACTAATTCTCTGGTACTCTTCCATCAGGACGCCATGGCTTGAGCCCAAAAAACGAATTTTGAGCGAAGCGAAAAATCTATTTTTGGGTGAGATAGCCATGGCGTCCTGATGGACCCGCCCTGTCTGTTATCAGGTCCCGCCCTGCGCCGCTGTATCATGGTGATGAGCGAGCTCCAGACTTACGGATGAGGACGGACGTGACGTCATCAAAAGCAATGGCGTCCGTCTGTTTACATCGCGAGTACCGATATCGCCACATCTAGATTGGCTGCGGCTCAGCTCCCAGCCGCTCTCTGTCCGCCATATTGAAGCGTTAACTCTATATGGGGTGTAGATAGCTATGTGGCACGTTAATACATGCGTGTCCCCTGTTGATACACGATGTCTTAAGGGGAAACCCTTAGGATACTCGCTCCAGAAGTTAGAATTCTGTGATAACCTGTGGTTTAATTCTCTGGGAAAATCCTAGTAGTGATTACCCAAGGAAGCTACCAAATAGGATCCTTCCATCAGGACGCCATTGCTATCTCACCCAAAAATAGATTTTTCGCTTCGCTCAAAATCCGTTTATTAAAACGTTCTATAATTTCACAAACAGGAAGAGGCAAGCCTACATCCTTGGCGGTTTTATTATAGTTACAGACAGGAAAAACATTTGACTAAAAAACAGGTAATTCCTATAGAAAAAGACCGATTTTTAAAAAAAATATCACCTATTTTCACTGCAAATAAAAACATAATGAAATACATACATACATACATATATCTGCCGATAATGGGGGACCACCCAGTTGGAACTCAGGTTTTAGGATGGGGAAAATATACTGGCGAAGCGATGAATAATGGTTAAAAAAAACTTTTCTTCTCTATACATTATTTTCTGAGACGCATAATAAATCCATGGAACACTGCACAAATTACATACATCCTATACTGCAGTACTGGTATATTTTTCATAACCCAATCACATTTTCTAAAAACCATTTATTACATCGTTCTATAATTTCACTACCAGAGACAGCCTACATCCTTGGCAGTTTTATTATAGCTAAGGCCAGGAAAAACATTTTACTAAAAAACAGGTAATTCCTATGAAAAATAGCAATTTTTTTCAAAAATATCACCTATTTCCACTGCAAATAAAAACAAATAAAAACATAGTGAAATGAATACATACATACATATGTATATATCTGCCGATAATGGGGGACCACCCGGTGGGAACCCGGGTTTTAGGGAGGGGAAAATATACTGGGGAAACGATGAATAATGGTAATACAAACCTTTTCTTCTCTATACATTATTTTCTGGGATGCATAATAAATCCATGGAAAACTGCACAAATTATATATATCCTATACTACTCGCATATTTTTCATTTGTTTGTTGACATTCTACGAAACATGTTATTTTCATTAGTAAAATAAATTTTTGAATATACTTACCCGATAATCATGTAGCTGTCAACTCTGTTGCCCGACAGAATTCTACGGAGGGATACGCCAGCTATCACAATACTAGAAGGGGGTGTTCTTACCAGCGCCACCTGTGGCCAGGTACTCAAGTACTTCTTGTTGACACCTCCTCAATTATTCCTCGGTCCCACTGGTTCTCTATGGGGAGGAAGGGAGGGTCAATTAAATCATGATTATCGGGTAAGTATATTCAAAAATTTATTTTACTAATGAAAATAACATTTTTCAATATTAAACTTACCCGATAATCATGTAGCTGATTCACACCCAGGGGGGTGGGTGAAAACCAGTGTACAAGATTAAAGGATAGCTAAGTATCCCATATTTCATATAACAGTTATCTCAAATAACAATGAAATAATAAGTACCTGGTAAGGAAGTCGAATTGAACCGTTACTCTGTCTCTTTTTTAAGTTCGTCTTCCTTACTGAGCGCAGCGTTCCTCTTGGAGGCTGAATCAACCCAAAGGTGCTAAAGTATACAGGGCTGCAACCCATACTAAAGGACCTCATCACAACCTTTAACCTCGGCGCTTCTCAAGAAAGAATTGACCACCCGCCAAATCAACAAGGATGTGGAAGGCTTCTTAGCCGACCGAACAACCCATAAAAAGTATTCAAGAGAAAGGTTAAAAAGTTATGGAATTATGGGAATGTAGTGGCTGAGCCCTCGCCTACTACTGCATTCGTTGCTACGAATGGACCCAGGGTGTAGCAGTACTCGTAAAGAGACTGGACATCTTTGAGATAGAATGATGCGAACACTGACTTGCTTCTCCAATAGGTTGCATCCATAACACTCTGCAGAGAACGGTTCTGTTTGAAGGCCACTGAAGTAGCCACAGCTCTCACTTCATGTGTCCTTACCTTCAGCAAAGCAAGGTCTTCTTCCTTCAGATGAGAATTTGCTTCTCTAATCAGAAGCCTGATGAAGTAAGAAACTGAGTTCTTAGACATTGGTAGAGAAGGCTTCTTGATAGCACACCATAAGGCTTCTGATTGTCCTCGTAATGGTTTTGACCTTCTTAAATAGTACTTAAGAGCTCTAACAGGGCAAAGTACTCTCTCTAGTTCGTTCCCCACCATGTTGGACAGGCTTGGGATCTCGAACGACTTAGGGCAAGGACGGGAAGGAAGCTCGTTTTAGCCAAAAAAACCGAGCCGCAAGGAACATGTAGCCGTTTCAGATGTGAAACCTATGTTCCTGCTGAAGGTGTGGATCTCACTTACTCTTTTACCTGTTGCTAAGCACACGAGGAAAAGAGTTTCTAATGTGAGGTCCTTAAAAGAGGCTGATTGGAACGGTTCAAATCCTGATGACATTAGGAACCTTAGGACCACGTCTAGATTCCAGCCTGGAGTGGACAACCGACGTTCCTTTGAGGTCTCAAAAGACCTAAGGAGGTCCTGTAGATCTTTGTTGGAGGAAAGATCCAAGCCTCTGTGGCGGAAAACCGCTGCCAACATACTTCTGTAACCCTTGATCGTAGGAGCTGATAGGGATTTTACGTTCCTTAGATGTAACAGGAAGTCAGCAATCTGGGTTACAGTGGTACTGGTTGAGGAAAACTGCATTGGCCTTGCACCAGCTTCGGAAGACTTCCCATTAAGACTGATAGACTCTGAGAGTGGATGTCGTCCTTGCTCTGGCAATCGTTCTGGCTGCCTCCTTCGAAAAGCCTCTAGTTCTTGAGAGACTTTCGATAGTCTGAAGGCAGTCAGACGAAGAGCGTGGAGGTTTGGGTGTACCTTCTTTACGTGAGGTTGACGCAGAAGGTCCACTCTAGGAGGAAGAGTCCTGGGAACGTCGACCAGCCATTGCAGTACCTCGGTGAACCCTTCTCTCGCGGGTCAGAGGGGAGCAACCAACGTCAACCGTGTCCCTTTGTGAGAGGCGAACTTCTGAAGTACCCTGTTGACAATCTTGAACGGCGGGAATGCATACAGGTTGAGATGGGACCAATCCAGCAGAAAGGCATCCACGCGAACTGCTGCTGGGTCTGGAATCGGAGAACAATACAAGAGGAGCTTCTTGGTCATCGAGGTAGCGAATAGAACTATGGTTGGCAGACCCCACAGGGCCCAAAGTCTGCTGCAAACAATCTTGTGAAGGGTCCACTCTGTGGGGAAGACCTGACCCTTACGGCTGAGGCGATCTGCCATGACATTCATATCGCCCTGAATGAGCCTCGTTACCAGCGTGAGCTTTCGATCTTTGACCAAATGAGGAGGTCCCTTGCGATCTTGAACAACTTCCTCGAATGAGTCCCTCTCTGCTTGGAGATGTAAGCCAAGGCTGTGGTGTAGTCGGAGTTCACCTCCACCACCTTGTTAAGCTGGAGGGACTTGAAGTTTATCAAGGCCAGATGAACTGCCAACAACTCCTTGCAATAGATGTGAAGTGTCCTTTGCTCCTGATTCCATGTTCCCGAGCATTCCTGTCCGTCCAGTGTCGCACCCCAGCCCGTGTCCGATGCGTCCGAGAAGAGACGGTGGTCGGGGGTCTGAACAGCCAAAGGTAGACCTTCCTTGAGAAGAATGCTGTTCTTCCACCACGTTAGAGTAGACCTCATCTCTTCGGAAACAGGAACTGAGCCCGTCTCTAGCGTCATGTCCTTTATCCAGTGAGCAGCTAGATGATACTGAAGGGGGCGGAGGTGGAGTCTCCCTAACTCGATGAACAGGGCCAGCGATGAAAGTGTCCCTGTTAGACTCATCCCCTGCCTGACTAAGCATCGGTTCCTTCTCAGCATGCTCTGGATGCATTCTAGGGCTTGGAAGATCCTTGGGGCCGACGGACAAGTCCGAAAAACTCGACTCTGAAGATCCATACCCAAGGAAACAATGGTCTGGGATGGAACGAGCTGAGACTCCTCAAAATTGACCAGGAGGCCCAGTTCCTTGGTCAGATCCATAGTCCATTTGAAAATCTCCAGACAGCGACGACTTGTGGGAGCTCTTAAAAGCCAGTCGTCTGACGGAGCCGGACACAAGATCATGATACTGCTGCACAGTCTGTAAACTGACAATCATGGGCAAGCGAGGAAGTACAGTGACAACCCGAATCTGTCTAGACTATCTGGGTCGTACAGACAACTCCTTAACGGGTTGCTGAGGTTGCCGCACTGCGTCACAACAAGTCCCTTCTGTTGGTTGTTGAACGTCTTCCCCGTGACACATTGACTCCGTAAACAAAAATCCTCTAACAAGGACTAAGCTTGGACTGCATGTCATGCAACACAGCTCAAGGTCTATGGGAGCAGGTGTGGTAACAGACGGGATTAGCGGCTGAAGTGGAACCATTACCTTCCCTGTAAGCATGTTATGCTTAAATAAAAGTCCATAAGAGGTTATGCAGCTAAAGGCTCCCTCCAAATGACAGAGTCCTCAAGGGAATATCAGAAGGAGGGAGAATAGAACTTTCTCATCTACAGGGACCTTATCCTAGAAAAGCTAAGTTCTCTGAGTGAGGGTTCACTGGTGCAAAAGCAGCAGACTAGAAGGCAACGTTATGAAACTGCTTGACAGTCTAGCTGTATGCAGAGCATGCTGTAAGTAGAGCATGTTGTATGCAGAGCATGCTGAATGCAGAGCATGCTGTATGCAGAGCATGTTGTATGCAGAGCATGCTGAATGCAGAGCATGCTGAATGCTGAGCATGTAGAAAGCAGAGCCTGCTGTAAGGAAAGCAGAACGTGTGCATGGCGTTTAACATTTCTCAGAAATTCCATGACCAGTGCTAGAGTGCTTTATGCATGCTTGCATGGGGTTTAAAAATCAACATAATGTTTACCTTACATTCATAACTCATGATTCATATTTTTGCCATGGTTTGAAAATGGAGGTAAGGTATGCTGAACAGCAGAGTCAGAACGAGCTGGAACAACAACAGTGGAAGGTGCAGAAAGTTCCTGTTCCTGTGGTATGAGTGGAGCGTGAAGAGACCGAGGTTGTGCAGAACAAGGTAAAGTTCCCGCAAGCAGAGGTGTCTGAGGCGCAGGATCAGGGTGCACGGGTTGAGTTCGGTGCAGCAGCTGAGGAGACTGACTCACAGGTGGAAGAGGTTGTACCTCCACCGAGAGTTGCACCACCGGTGGAGCAGCCAGGGGAGGAGGAGGAAGAGTGTGGTAATCCTCCTGATCCCAAACCGAAGGTTGCCTTAAAGAAGGCTGAGGCTGAACAACACTGGGAACAGCGAACACAGAAAGAGGTTCAACATCGTACGCCTGGCAGATGGTGCTGCGACTGGGTGCAGCGAGTGCAGGCGGGTAGAGCACAGGCTGAACGGGTGCAGGGGAGGTGCAACACTCTCAGCCCGACACTCACACAACAGGTCCGAAAGCTGTGCTTGCATGGACTGTAGTAGAGTCCACAACATCGTACGCCTGGCAGAAGGTGCTGTGCCTGGGTGCAGCGAGTGCAGGCGGGTGCAGCACAGGCTGAACGGGTGCAGCCGGTTGGTGCACCACCGGTGCAGGCGGGTGCAGCACAGGCTGAACGGGTGCAGCCGGTTGGTGCACCACCGGTGCAGGCGGGTGCAGCACAGGCTGAACGGGTGCAGCCGGTTGGTGCACCACCGGTGCAGGCGGGTGCAGCACAGGCTGAACGGGTGCAGGCGGTTGGTGCACCACCGGTGCAGGAGGAGGAGGAGGTGCAACACTCTCAGCACGACACTCACGCATCAGGTCCGAAAGCTGTGCTTGCATGGACTGTAGTAGAGTCCACAACATCGTACGCCTGGCAGGTGGTACTGCGATCAGGCGGAGCGAGCATAGGGGGGGGGAGTGTAGGCGCACTCTCAGCCCGACAAACTGATGACTGAGGAGAGTCAGAGCTAACCCAATGACTGCATCCGGGTTGTTGAACTTTACTTCGTACGTCTGGCATAGGTCTGGACTTTACGTTTAAGAGGTCTTGAGACCTGAGACCAGCGTAACTCTGCCTTTATTTTCTCCTCTAAATCTCTTCTGCAGACGAGCAAAATAAGGGCTCAATCGTCTGCGGGTGGGAGTGACGGTCTCGGTAAGACACGCCCACAACCACCGAGGATACTTCTGTGCGCCGATCAAGGCCTGCCGAACCCTTATGCCCTTCGACATTGCTTCTCCCCTGGGCTTGGGAGCTTGCAAGAGGTCCCGGACTGGGAGGACGACTGGCGCGCACAAAAGTACCCTCACGCATAACACTGACATATTTTGCACTAATCACTTATCACTTTGATTTCTGTTTGCACTTATTTCACTGAACTCGAAACTTTAAGTGGTTTGTACCTGAAACACGCAATTCTATCCTTCTCAAAAGTTAGTAATTGCGAAAACAGAATTACAATGTAACAGAAAAATCTAATGAAAGAAAATTCAGTGGCTGGAAAGAGACTAAACACTAGGTCACTCTAGAAACGTTTAGTTTCTTCCCCTAAAGAGACTAGGGATAAGAGCAAAACGATAACGACGTTACTCGTACGCCTGGCAGGCTTGAGGGAAACGTTTATCCTCTTTCTCCCTCCGTCTCTATCTCTCTCTCTCTCTCTCTCTCTTGACTTAGAACCTGAGAGAAGAGCCCAATCATATATATCGTTAAAACATATTATTGTTAAAGGAAAAAAACTGAAATATTTCCCAAAAAGAAAAGTTCCTTATTAGGATCAAAACCATTAAGTTAAGAAAGAATGAACAAAACGCTAGACACGGTTACTCTTACTGCAATGTGAAACCGTGAACATTCTTTCTCTATCGTAACGATAGAGTGCAAGTTGAAACGTTTACAACTGCCGAGACAAACAAAACGTTAGTTCAACTTTGAAAAAGTACGAGACTATCAAAGAAATTCTTTCAAAGACCTTAAAATAGCATAATATGTTAACAGGTAAAACCGAAATGACGGGCTCACGATAATTAACTTCGGTACCAAGAAAAGACCGCCTACTATTAGGAAGGTCGAATATAAACAAATATAAAAATTAATTTTAATAAGTTTATAATAAAAGGAAGTTAATCGAAGAGGCCTATAAGAGGCGGAGAGATATAAAATAAATCTATAACTTTTGTTAAGCAAAATTAAGAAAGAGAGTCTATACTCTCTTAGACACCAACACTTCCGTCTAAGGGAAGGGTCGGCCATCTAAAAGTGAACGAGAGTTCATACTCTCTTCGTCACCAAAATTAATCAAATTAATTCCAAAAGCTAACTAAGCTAATATAGAAGTTTCCAGTAAAGCGACAGCCGAAATCAAAGAGAAATACTTCACCAAAGTCGTGAAAATACTCCAAGAACATAAGCGTATCCCAGAACGTCTTGCCGGAAGCACGACAGAGGAATAATTGAGGAGGTGTCAACAAGAAGTACTTGAGTACCTGGCCACAGGTGGCGCTGGTAAGAACACCCCCTTCTAGTATTGTGATAGCTGGCGTATCCCTCCGTAGAATTCTGTCGGGCAACAGAGTTGACAGCTACATGATTATCGGGTAAGTTTAATATTGAAAAACTTGTATTCACTCCCATTTGTTCGTATGTACATGTCTTGGTGCGTATTAACCATTTTAATATTTCCTCGCATTATTCCTGTTCGTGCGCATGCACACTCGTGTTACCCAGATTAGAACTTCTGCGCATGAAACTCCTCTCCACTATCTTTCAACCAATAGGATTACTCGTTTTTTTTATAGGACCTCCTCCTTTTTACCCGCAACATTCGAGTACTGTACGAGATTTGACTCATCTAATAAAGTATGTATGTATTTGTTAATGTAATACCCACGTGTACATATTTATTAAATTTCAATGTATTCCTATAAAAATAATACTTATTCTTTCCTTCACTTTAACTTATCAATTCATACTTTATTTCTTCACTGATTCTATCCAACTAGATAGATAGATAGATAGATAGACAGATACATACATACATACATACATACATACATACATACATATATATACAGTATATATATATATATATATATATATATATATATATATATATATATATATATATATATATATATATATATATATATATATATATATAAACAGTATACATAAACAGTTTTGTTTATTGGTCAAGTTTACTTGACAAATGCCGTTTTGATTACACTGATCTTTCTATTAACCAATCACACCCTTACACACGGAAAATTAACATATGGGGGTAATGTAAACCCCTCTTTGTTATATTATCTTACCCTATGGCTCCTTCACTTTGTTGCTTTCAGTTCCTTCTGGGCCCTTTTTTCGTGTGATACTGTTTCCTTGTACAAAATAATATTTTGCAACGTCACTTTTTTCCACCCTCTCCGATACAATTGCCAGGAGACCCCGGTAATCCCAAACCCTCGACATTCTAATCATAAGGCTAAACACTATTTTTTCATAGTGATTTTTTGGGTCTGTTACTTGAGAAGAAAAATCATTATTACAGTTTAGAAATATCCAAAAAATAATGTCCAAAATGCTAATAATCAATGGGGGGAGCGTCTGTAGCTCAGCATGTAGCCTACCAATTGCCAGTACATCTAAGCAGTGGTTTTTTTTTTCCAGGACCAAAAGAGAGCGCACGGTGGAGCAAAAACCATTAGAATTCTTTAAAAAATATACCCAAAATAATTACCAAAGTAATAATAACCAATGGGGGGAAGCGTGCACAGCTCACCATGTAACGCTTACCAGTACATAGGAGCAATGATCTTTTTTTTCCCAAACAAAGCAAGCACACGGTGCAGCAAAAACTACTACAATTCTTTAAAGAGTATCCCCGAAATAATTACCAAAGAAATAATAACCGATGGGAGCCTGCGCAGCTCACCATGTGCTGCTTGCCAGTACATAACAGCAGTGATTTGCTCATGCATGGCAGAGCAAAATCCAGCAATAGTTTTATGAGAAATATTCCCAAATCATGATCCAAGACTAAAGTGAATCCGATAATACCATCAATACGGGAAATTTTTTTTTCTGTAGATAATATGGTATTCATTGAATTTTACCTTTATTTAATACGTAGTTCTCCGAATGAAACCCCTGTTTCTACCTGTGGCCGTGGGGAAGGAACAGGGTCTAACGGGTTGTTCTTTTTTTTTTTTTTTTTTTGCTGTTGAAATAAAGGTCAATTCAGTGAAAGCTCATCATTTATTAAAGGAAAAACTATTTTTTCTGTTCAAAATGTTGTCCCGTCCGTATCTATAATATTACCAGAAATGTTGGTATAATTTTCCTGGGAAAAATGACACTTGTCCCCGTCGCAAATGAATAGTTTCAGAAACATATACAGTGGAACCTCTACATACGAACATATCTACATCCGAATTTTCCAACATCCGAAGTAAAATTTGAGCAAATTTTTTACTCTACACCCGAATTTTATTTCGACACACGAAGTAAGCAATTTTTGTCGTACCGGTTGTATATGAATTTTTAGACACGCGAAGTACAATTCGAACACGTTCCTACTCCACACCCAAATTTTTTTTCGACACCGGAAGTAAACAATAACCGTACGCGTAGTTGGTACTCATACCGCCGGATGTGTTTTTTATTTCTGCCGATAGAAGGCAGCACTTCGACCTCGGAGGGACCCTCAATTAGCGTGGCTTGGGTCAGTCCTCTGTTCTCGTCGGCTTCTTGCGGTTGTGCCCTGTGCGTTCTGCTATTACTGTACTGTTTTAATCGTGATTTTTTACGTGCATCCTTTTACGGTAATTTACGTAAAGTATGGGTCCTAAACGGCTTACTTTTGCAAGTGGTAGTGGTGAGAAAAGGAAGAAGGAATTGCTTTCTTTAGACGTAAAGCAAGAAATTATTGAAAAACATGAGCGTGGCATCCGCGTGAGTGAACTTGCTAAAGAATATGGCAGTAATATGTCGACGATCTCGACAATCCTGAAACAGAAGGAAGCCATTAAAGCAGTGAAACCTTCTAAGGGGATCACCATTATTTCAAAACGCCGTACAGTAGCCCTATCATAGAAGAGATGGAACGACTTCTGCTAATCTGGATCAAGGACAGAGAGATTGTTGACGACACCATCACCGAAACCATCATCTGCGAGAAGGCGCACGCCATCTTCACAGACTTGAAGGAGGAGAGCTCTGGGGGTGATGCTGGGGAGAGCTCAACCGAACCTTCCTCAGACGATTTCAAGGCATCTCGTGGCTGGTTTGAGAAATTTAAGAAACGGTCCGGGATTCATTCAGTTGTTCGCCACGGAGAGGCTGCTAGTGCGAACACAAAGGCTGCAGCTGACTTTGTCAAGAACTTTGAAAGGATCGTGCTGGAAGAAGGCTACGTAGAGCAGCAAGTGTTTAATTGTGATGAAACCGGGCTGTTTTGGAAGAAGATGACCAGTCTAACCTACATCACCGCTGAAGAGAAGAAATTTCCTGGGCATAAGCCAATGAAGGATCGGTTGACTCTTGCCCTAAGTGCCAACGCTAGCGGGGACTTTAAAGTCAAGCCCTTACTGGTTTACCATTCGGAAAACCCTAGGGCCTTTAAGTCACACAACGTGGATAAGGACCAGCTTCATGTTTTCTGGTGATCCAACTCAAAGGCCTGGGTCACTAGGTAGTTCTTTGTGCAATGGGTTAACCAAGTTTTCGACCCTTCTGTGAAGAAGTATCTTCATGAGCAGAAATTGCCTTTAAAGTGCCTGCTATGCCTTGACAATGCACCCGCTCACTCCCCCAGACTTGAAGATGATATCTTCGATGAATTTAAGTTCATAAAGGTGCTGTATCGTCCACCGAATACCACCTCTATCCTCCAGCCCATGGACCAGCAAGTCATCTCGAATTTCAAGAAGCTCTACACCAAGCACCTATTCAAGCAGTGCTTGACGGACCCTCAATTCTGCCTGGAAGAAGCTGTGGCCTGATGCAGTTTCTCCCCGAGATTTCGAAGGTTTTGACCCCGAACCTAATCCCGTGGTGGGTGCAACGGAAGACGTAGAGGAAATCGTCTCCCTTGACAAGTCCATGGGTCTGGAGGTCGACGCAGATGACATCACGGAACTCGTCGCCGAACATCACGATGAACTTACCACAGAGGAGCTCAAGGAACTCCATGCTATGTCTGAGCACATGAGTGATGACGAAGAAGGGATCGAGGAGGTTGAACATGTGTTAGGTTCGGCGCAAATAAGAGGTATTAGGAAAATATCAAGACGTGGTCGACTTCATCGACAAATACCACCCATAAAAATTGCAGGTTTGTCGTGTACTTGCGCAGTTCGATGATGTTTGCCTAACTCACTTTCGAAACATTCTGAAAAGCCGTACCAAGAAACTATCTATCGATAGTTCCTTTAAAAAACTACGAAGCGAACTCGTGATGAAGAGGATAGAAGTGGTTCAAAGAAAATGGCAAAGAGTGAATCGAAAGAAATTCAATCAATTTTAAGTGGAGAGAGTGAAAGTGATTAAAATTAATCATCAAAAAGAAAAAAAGAAAATGTAAAAAAAAAATCTAAAATATAAAAATAAAAAAAAATATGTAAGCTAAGTTATGTTAAAGTTCACTTAGTGTAAGTTAGAATAAGTTACGGTAGTGTACGTTTATCGTAGTTAACTTCTCTACCTCCTCGCCGCCCGTCCGTCTCCTCTCTGCGTAGCAAGACCAACAACACCTGCGCTGGAGTTTCTAAGGTAAAGTGACGCTAAAAACCTGCTTTTTATTTATCATTTTTTGATAATTATTCTTTTTTACATGTCTATCATCTAATTTAGTGTGCATTATTCTCATGGGTAATTATGTGTAGTAATTTATTAAGGAGTTATCATAGGTTTTTGGGCTCAACCATGGATTAATCCTATATCAATGTATTCTTATGGGAAAATTCGTTTCGACATCCGAACATTTTCTACATCCGAAGTCGGTTGTGGAACGGATTTAATTCTTATGTAGAGGTACCACTGTATATACAGTATCTATATCATACGATAATGGGGGACCCCCAGTGGGAACTCAGGGTTTTGGGTGGGGAAAACGACATATAAAAGTAAAACAAGCCTTTTCTTCTCTATACATTACCTTCTTGGATGTATAATAAATGGAGGAAAAGTTAAAACAGTAAAACTGGATAAACTTTGGAGTTGCCGTTGCAAAGGCTATGTCTCATGAAAAAATACGGTAACCAGAGCTGCCAACGTGTGATGTAGATTAAATGTTAGCCTAACAAGCTAACATTAGTAGTGTTTTTCATATAATTTTTCTCATTCTACTTGCCGGTTGTAGTCGCTCCCGTTCGTTCGTTTGTACGTATCAGGTTTCGACCTTTTGCGCAAAAACCCCACCTCCCTTCGCAGAGACTTTTCTTCCACCAATAGGATTTCTTCTTCTCTGATCGTGAAATGTAACTATTCGTCAATCCACCAACTCTGTTCAAGTCTATTACTTGATCAGTTATGTAATACCCTCGTATACATACAGTATTACGTTTGACCCCAGTATTACTCATTTTATTAACCGATACCTTGTAAAATCACCTCATTTTATATACTTATCAAATATTATTTATCATACATTCCATTTTATCTTCATACATTACTTTTATACATTTTGTTATTACCTTGTCACTCCCAGATTTCACACAAATACTTGCTCTGGACAAGTTTCCATTCTGGTGTTACTCTCTAGACTCCGTTGCTTTTCCGTTAACCAATCACGACCCCATACGTATGTAAAGTTTGCACAGGGGGGTTAATATTTCCCTACGCCCTCCTTCCAACAAATCCTTTTCCGTGGAAACCTTTGCCCAAGTCAGGTCTTTGTTAGTTCAAGTTGCGTATTTTACCATCGAAGTTTTAGGAAATTCTAACGACTTCAGTAATCCATACTTGAGAGTATTTTGGTTTATTCCAATGTTGATAATTTTCTTAAGTCACCTAATGTAATATACAGTGAACCCTCGTTTATCGCGGTAGATAGGTTCCAGACACGGCCGCGATAGGTGAAAATCCGCGAAGTAGTGACACCATATTTACCTATTTATTCAACATGTATATTCGGACTTTTAAAACCTTCCCTTGTACGTAGTACTCTTAACAAACTACCCTTTAATGTACAGAACACTTAATGCATGTACTACAGTACCCTAAACTAAATCAGGCACAAATATTAAAGGCAATTTTATATCATGCGTTTCCTAAACACGCTAAAAAGCACGTTAAAAAATGGCAACCAATGTTTTGTTTACATTTATCTCTGATCATAATGAAGAAACAAACGAGGTAGAGCTTTGCTTATTTACCTACTTTTACAGTGTTCCAAGTGCAGTACTAATCTAAGGCAATACAGTTAAGACGCCACAGACTCGGTCACAATACCCCCGTGACCCACAAGTTACATCGTCACGGTCATAAAAGTAAGTCACTAATTTCTTTAACTTTAATGTGTTAGTTTTATATTTTGTTAGAGTGCGAAGCTCAACACTACCGCTTGCCAGTGCATACGAGGTTGATGTTTTATTTTCCTGTGATCGTAAGTGAGGAACAAGAACCATTATATTTAACGTGGTAATGTTAGCGTAACATTACTAATGTTAACGTGCGCAGCTCAACATTAACGCTTGCTAGTACATACGAGCTTGATGTTTTATTTTCATGCGAGCGAAGCGAGCTAATGGCGGAACAAGAACCATTATATATAATGTTATCATAACAGTGCTAACGTTACCGTAAGGTGAGTGAAGTGATACAGATTAACGTGATATATATAACAAAGGGCAATATATTGGGTTTGTGACCTGGGAACTTCTAGGTTAGGTTGGGTGGGTTTGTTAGGTTCTGTACATTTTTTGTACTTTTTTATATATTTTGTAAAGGGTATATTGAAAAATTCTTTAAAATACACATGATAATATTACCGTAGCATTGCTAACGTTAGCAGTGCCACCGTAACGTTGGTAATAATGTGTATCACCGTAACGTTGGTAATGCTGTGTATCATTGGTAACGTTGCTAATGTTATCGTTCGCAGTACATACATGAGTGAAGTGACACGGAACTTGAACAAGACATTATATTTAAGCATTTTAACAAAATATATATAATAAAAGACATTATACTTAAACATTTTAACAGAAAATATATGTTTTCCTGTAGAAAATAGATTAAATCCGATTTCACCTTCATTTCCTCCGTAATAGCAGCAACCAGTCTGACTACTTAAAGTTAGTCGAATTGGTTGTTCTGTTATTTTGCGGTTGAAATGATGAAGGTAAAATTTGGTCAAATCACGTTATTTACTACAGGAAAACATATATTTTCTGTACGAAAGGAGAATCTGTAATACAGTAAAACTTTACCGAAATGTTTGGGGTAATTGAATTTTCATTCGTATCTACATGTAAAATTAGGAAAATATCATCATTCACGTATCAAATGTTAATGTATGAAATATAGGAGATAATTTCTCCCCGAAAAACCTGGTGTAAATTTATAATAGTTTTAATTAGAGCCAAAAGCAAGTTTACCTCAACAGCCAAGCCATCTTTGCCTAGGGTTAAGCAAAGGACATTTAACATTCATATTTCTTCCATTTAATTAACATAATTTGTTCCTGGCTACATTTACTTAATATTTGCCGCTATAATGAGATTGAAGGAAGGTTTAAACAAAAAAAAATGGAAATATATCCCTTAAAAACACTAAGCACATTTTCTTGTCATGGAATATACTTAACCTAAGTGAGGAAAGCTAGCCTAACATACCTTGTAATGTTTGTTATATCACGACAGTAATGTACTGTAGTACTGCTTCTGCACCACGTACGTATTTATGAGGTGAAATTGGTGCAAATATAGCGGTGTTATAATGAACTATAATAATATTATAGCAATTAGACACAGATTATAATATTTCACTTCGGTGTTGACATTATGGAGGACCAGACGCCAGGATTAACTGATCGGACTATCGTATACTTGATTAAAAACTATCGTTTTTGCACCAAATTTCCCGTTATTACTATTATTATCATTGCTATTACTAGTAGTAGTAGTTATTATTATTATTATTATTATTATTATTATTATTATTATTATTATTATTATTATTATTATTATCATTATTATTATTAGCTACAACTCTAGTTGGAAAAGCCCAGTGAGGGAAGGAAATGAGGACATAAACCACAAGAGAAGTGATGAACAACTAGAATAAGATATTTCAAGCACTATAACAGCACTTTAATAGCTCTTTCATATATAAACTATACAAAAATTAATAAAAGAAAAAGAAGAGGGAGAGAAAAAAGATAAAACAGAGTGCCTGAGTGTACCTTCAAGCAAGAGAACTCTACCCCAAAGACAGTAGTTCTACCAGAGGCTATGGAATTACACAAGCCTAGAGAACAATGGTTTGATTTTGGTGTGTTAGGCTATAGTTGTGTTTGATTATATTTCTTCGTGGAGTTGTAATTAACCAAGACATTTATTGGTTAGTCTATTAGATTGAGAATTGGTTGTATCAATTTGTTTAGATAGTTTAGGTTCTTTTATGGTTTTGACTGTGTAAAATGTGTGTTTTTTGTGTAATATAAATGAGTATTTGATGACATAATATTTTGTCTAGTTAGTTTAGGTTCTTTTATAGTTTTGACTGTGTGAAATGTGATTTTTCCCATATAATATAAATAATATTATTGGTTGACAGAAACTACTGTGTAGGCTACAAATTCGACAATCTCATTCATCCTATGAACCATTAAAAAGAGGAGTACCTTAGGGAAGTGTTCTATGCCCAATCTCATTCTGTACCTTTACTATAGGTCTATCAAAAATACTACAGAAGCATGAAGTGAGGTTTTAAACTATTTGCATATACACAATCTTACAGGAGGCCTACATCTCCATCATAAATTATATTGATGATACTGCTGAAACTTTAAACCAAGTTCATAAAGGCCACTCATGAATAGCAAAGGCAAGGGACAATGACGATGCCCTAGCCATCAGGACAATGCCCTAGAGAATGAACTTATATGCCATATGATCAGCACCCAAGACCCCTCTTTCTGTGAGAGGAAATTGCTGTGTCCCGAGTGCTATGGGTGTAATTTTGATTTTGGAGATAAATGGTAAGATTGCTGAGGATGCAGCTTGGCTTAGAAAAAAATGATGATTTCAACCACATTAATGTTGCCAAACTAGTAGTTGTTTTGAAAGCAGTAAATGTAGCCAATAGATTGGGTCTAGAGTTGATAGAGGTGAGGACTGACTGCAACTGTGGGAGCATGGTTGAAATACGTAGTAAGTGCTGAGAAGCGTGTCCACACAAAAGGAGCTGCAGAGATGATAATTAAGAGACAATTGGGTACAATGAAGGAATTGACGACAGAGTTTGGTTTGAATATTGTAGTGCAGATGGTGCCTACAGAGAAGAATAAAGCTGACATTTTGACAAGATTCAAGAAGAATTGGTTGGTGAGCAGTGAAGTTGAGCATGCACATCTCTATGCAGGTGTTGTAGTTAATATAATAGAGTTGCATATAGGGATTGACAGAACACTACATTTAGCCAAAAATTTGGACTCTGAAGTTTCCAGAGAATGTGTGAAGAAAGTAGTTCAGTGTTGTGATTGTTGTCAGTCCATTTATCCTGCGCCAGTGATGCACAGAGGTGAATTGAGTGTTGAAATAAACTGGCAACGCCTAGCTATTGGTACTACTCATTACAGACAAATACCCTATTTACCAGTGGTGGATTGTGGTCCAGGTCGTTTTGCAATTTGGAGGCAGTTAAAGAGAGAAGATGCTCAGGAAATATCTGCTAGGTTGGATAGCCTCTTTTTGGAAAGAGGGCAACTTGATGAACACAATGTTTAGGAAATATGTTGTCTCATTGGAATACTGTTCGGGCTGCTTATCAACCAGGAGGAAATTGAATAGTTGAACAACACCATAGGACCATCAAGGCTATTGCAGAGAGGGGAGGAATTAGTCCTATAGAAGTAGAATTTTGGTACAAGAGCACACCAAGGTCTGGACAGGATGAAACGTCTGTTCTACAACTCACAGTGTACAGATATGAGTGGAGGCATCCTTCAGTAGTCCCTAATGGAGCAGATACTAGTCAAGACAAGCCCCTTTCAATTAAGATGGGAAGGTATGTGTGGGTGAAGCCCCTAGATGCCCGTTGTACTACTTAATGGCGTAAAGTGATTGTTACTCATGTGAACTCCTTGAACAACATTTCTGTTGATGAAATGGCAAGGCATGTGTTGGATGTGCGACCAGTTATAGTTCCAGCTTCCCCATCTGATTGTTCAAGTGATATGTCAAGGGATGATTCAGTCTCAGAAGAATCAGTGTAACCACAAGTGAGTGTTCAAAGAGAAACAGGAAAGAATCAGCATCCACAGAGGAATAGAAATACTCCTGTATGGATGACTGATTATGTCTCTGATTAAGTTGTGTGTGTGTGTGCCGTGGGTATGGGTGTGTGTGTATATCAGGTGTGTGTGTGTGTGTGATGTGTGTTGATCTTAAGATCAGGTGGGTATGTTGAAAAACACTGCCACAGTGACGAGGGAGGCAGATGTATAGAAACAAGGGCCTCAGGATTAATACGGTCAAAGCTACCAGTAAAATTAAGTCCAATCATACAAACTTCCTGATCATAATCAAGGGATTTTGTACAGCACTGGAGATTGTGAAAGGGGCATTACATGCAATAAGTCCCTACGAAAGCAAAACTATGAACTAGGGGACAGATGATTACAGTGAGAACTAGAGAGCCACTCAGTAGACTGCAGACCTCTGCCATAGAAGCTTATTTCTCTTTAGTGTGGATATTCATACTCTCAAATATGAACCATATTGAAGTCTCTGTGACAAGGATATCCAAACTTATGGCTGATTACGTGATATGGACGTTTTCCTCGTACATGACCTTGACCTTTAACCTTCCAAAAGTTAATCATCTCCAGCTCTTTACGTAACAGTTTAAAATCCCTGCAAGTTTCCTTACTTTATTATTAAAATTGTGGATTTTTGGGTGATGACCAGAATTTTACCTTTTGCTTCACCTTGACCTTGTAATTGACCTTGACCTTCGATCTTAACATGTATTAATTTGTGTAGATTTTCGTACACTTAAATATGAGCCAAGTTTGAAGTGCTACAGAAATGTCCAAACTTATGACTGATTACGTGAATTGGACATTTTGCTTGACCGTGACCTTGACATTTGACCTTGACCTTCCGAAATTTAATCAATTCCAGCTTTTTACATAACAGTTAATCCCTGCAAGTTTCATTTCTCTACGATTAATATTGTGGGCATGAAGCTGTTCACACACACACGCGCACGCACACACACCCAAACAAACACACAAACAGGGCGTAAAATATAACCTCCTTGCAACTTCGTTGGCGGAGGTAATAAACAAGGGAACAAGAAAAGACATTTTCGTATTTGTATAATAATTATCGTGCAATGGCAACTAGACTCTAACCCAGTGTTATTGTTGTACATTTCATATCTGAAACCATAGTCTTCAAATAAAAACAAACTAATTAAATTATAACAAAATATTCGATTTACTTGAAAATACTAACCTTTAATAATATTATAGATATTATATTATTTTAATTATGAGTTATTTTCTGAAAAAACTAAATTGAATGTAATGTATTTTACTGACATGGCGAAAATAAATTAATTAAATTTTACCAAAATATTCCACTTACTTGAAAATAATAACTTTTGATAATATTACAGATATTTTATTATCTTTATTATAAGTTATTTTATAAAAGAAATAAAACTGAATGTAATGTATTTTACTATCATTGCGTAATACTGGAACGTTGTCTGTCAAGTGTCAAGTGTCATTGTTACTCAGTTCGCATTTTTTCTAATTCCAAATATAATTCCCTGTGATTAAGAACGGGTCTTATTTAGTGAACCGTTCAATATTTCCTTTATGAAGATTCTTTTAAGGTAATTATATGTATAAAATAATTCTTGGCTTCTTTGCTATGTATTTATTTTTATTTTTCTACTGTGGGTGGTTTGAGGTTAGCTAAGCATGTGTGTAAGTTAGGTAAGGGTTAGGTTAAGCTAATTTAGTCTAAATTAGTTTAAATTAGATTCTTTTAAGGTAATTATATGTATGAAATAATTCTTGGCTTATTACCTATGTATTTATTTTTATTTTCCTATTGGTTTTATGAGGTTAGCTAAGCATGGGTGTAAGTTAGGTGGGGGGGGGGGGTGTAGGTTAAGCTAATTTAGTCTAGATTAGCTTAAATTAAGAATAATTTGTTTGGTTAAGCTAATTTAGTCTAGATTAGCTTAAATTAAGAATAATTTGCTTGGTTGAGCTAATTTAGTCTAGATTAGCTTAAATTAAGAATAATTTTGTTATGTTAATGTTTTTATTTATTCTTTGAACTGTGGCCTAACTTCTTATAAACGTTCTTAGCTTATATCATTTTCCAAATGTGATATTTATGATAATTTCTAAAATCAGATGTTCTAGACGCCAAGGCTGACTACATCTACATCTACTGTAGAACTTTTGAAGTAAAGTTATAGAACAGTGCAATGAACAGATGGTTAAAAATAACTAATATCAATCCCTAGCTTTTCAGTTATGCCAGTCAACTCCCCATAACTCAGTAATATTTCGGTAGAGTCCCACCCAGCCATTACCATTTGCCAGTACTTAGGAGCATGATGTATATGAAGGACCCTATCGAAATATCACCGAAATCTAGTGATTATTGCTCGGCTGTGCGCTCGCTTCGCTCACAAAAAAATCAAGCTCTTATATACTGGAAAGCGGTAATGGCGCTGGGTAGGACTCTACCGAAATATTACTGAAGTAGGGTTTTGCGCTGTGAGTTGATATCAGTTATGATCGAAACGCCTTCAAGTATACAGTCACCGTCGTAAAACACTAGTCGTCGTAATAAAAATAGTAACCGTAATTTAACCAAGAATAATTGTAATGAAATATTGTCAAAATACTGGAGTTTCTGTTTGCCAGGACTTCCTAGACACAGAGAAAACATGGTTTTATTATAGTTATGAACGGGGTATGCTTTCTTACCAAAAAATAGCTTTTTCGTATAGGAAAAAGCCCATTTTCTTCAAAAATATTACTTATTTTTGCCGCATATAAATAATTAGTGAAATATATATGTATACAGTATATATATATATATATATATATATATATATATATATATATATATATATATATATATATATATATATATATAGGTTTCATTGTAGTGTATTACAGGGCAATGTAACCTAGGAAAACAACTACTTTATCTTATAGAAAAAATTACGCTCTCTTCGAAAATGACACTCGTTCCCGTCGCAAATTTATAGTTTCAGAAATATATATATCTATATCCTCCAATAGTGGGGGACCCCCAGTGGGAACTCGGGGTTTTGGGTGGGGAAAACATACTGGTGAATCGATATATAAACGTAAAACAAGCCTTTACTTCTCTATACATTACCTTCTTGAAATTATAACCGGAGGTAAATACAAAACAGTATATTTGGATAAACTTTGGAGGCGCCGTTACAAAGATTGTGTCATGAAAAAATACAGTAACCAGTGCTGCCAACGTCCGATGTAGATCAAATGTTATTTTGTGACCTGTCATACTACTAGGCTAGGTTAGGTGGGTTTGTTAGGCTCTGTGCCCTTTTTGTACTTTTTATATATTGAGTAAAACTTATATGGGGATTATTTAAAATACATATGGAAATATCTACCATTACTATCTTTAGTAATGTCAGCGTGCCGTTGATAACTCTGTGTACCATATGTCAACGTTGGTAACACTGTGTATTATTGGTAACGTTGCTAATGTTATCGTTCGTTCGTAAGAGACACCGTTCAACTCAAAGTTATCCGAATTGGTTGATCTCTTTGTTTTCGATTGAAATGAACATCAAATTTGGTTAATTCACTTTATTTACTATAGGAAAACAATTATATATCGTTTCCCCAGTATGTTTTCCCCACCCAAAACCCCTAGTTCCCACTGGGGGTCCCCCATTATCGTAGGATATAGATGTATATATATTTCTGAAACTATTCATTTGCGACGGAAACGAGTGTCATTTTTGAAGAGAGCGTAATTTTTTCTAAAAGAAACAGTAGTTTTTTTCCTAGGTTACATTGCCCTGTAATTCACTACAAAAATACCTATATATATATATATATATATATATATATATATATATATATATATATATATATATATATATATATATATATATATATATATATATATATATATATATATATTTTAAATATTTAACTTAGCCGGTGAATATATAATAGCTGAGCCTCCGGCGGCTCGACAGAAAAACACACAAAAACTCGCGAGCGATCGCTATGAAGGTTGCGGGTGTGCCCACTAGCGCCAACTATCGGCCAGATACCGCATATACATGTAAACAGACTCAATTTTTCTCTGTCGGCCTTAACGACAAGACGTATCAATACTCGCTGTATAACCTGGAGTTTTCTCAACATATTTAGTGAAGTACTTCCTTTTGGTTTGAGCTTTCGCAGTGCAGGTGTTTTATCTTCAACTTAAATCTTGAACTCGTTTTTGGATAGATTTAATTTTTGATGACTTTGGATTGTTTTTTGGACTTTCTTTGACTTTTAAATGGCCGACCCTTCCCTTAGTACGGAAGTGTGTTTTAGGCTTTTAGCAATTATCTTATCACGTAATAAATTAATTATAGATTTTCCTCTACTGTATATATTTTATATCTCAACCGCCTTTATTAGGCCTCTTCGATTAGCTTTCCATTTATAATAAACATCAAGATAAATTTTAATGATTTGTTTATATGCGACCTTTCCTATTCCTCCTCTAATCCGAGAGTAGGCGGTCCTAACTTGGAAACCGAAGTTAAACAACATTGAGCCCTTTCAATCGTAAATAACTTTTACAGAGCAAATGATTTAAAACTTATTAAATGAATATGTTTTAGTAGATATTTTATGAAAGATTTTCTTTGAATAGTCTTCGTACTGTTTCAAAGATGAACTAACGTTTAGTTTATTTATGCTACGCAGTTTGCGCTCTATCGTTACGAGAGAGAGAGAGTATCACGGTTTCACTTTGCAGAAAGAGTAAATCGATTCTGACGTTTTGTTCATTCTTCTTTCAAACTTAAATGTTTTAAATACTATTTTAAAGGAACTTGTTAATTGAAAAACCTTTCAGTTTTTTACTTTGGTCAAATAACCTGTTTATTGATGAAAGGTAAGTGGGCTCTTCTCTTTGGTGCGAAATCAAGAGAGAGAGAGAGAGAGAGAGAGAGAGAGAGAGAGAGATAGAGAGAGAGAGAGAGAGAGAGAGAGAGAGAGAGGAAGAGAGAACGTTCCGATCTTTATTCTCGTCCCAAGCAGGTAACGTTGTTCTCGAGTCAGTTTTTTACTCTCGTCCCTAGTCTCTGTACGGGGAGAAAGGATAAAACGTTTTTAGTTTTTTATTCTCGTCCCCAGGCAATGTACGGTGAGAGATTGAAAACGTAGTTTTGAATGAACTAGTGTTTAGTCTCCTTCCCAGCCACTGATCTTTTTATCTTAATATATGTTTACTGTTTTTTGCTTGTATTAATGTGCTTACATTATACGACTGATTTCGCAATTATAACCTTTTGATGAGGGTAGAATTGCGTGCTTCAGGTAGAAATCAGTTTTATTCATACCTAATGTGAATTGTTGAAAAATTCGATTTCAGTGAAGTAAGTGCAAAACAGAAAATCGTAGTGATAAAGTGATAATTGCGCAAAGTGTTATCAGTGTTGCGACCGAGGGTTCGTGCCTGTCGTTCGCCTAGTCCGAGACCTCTTGCAAGCTCCCAAGCCCAGGGGAGAAGTTATGTCGTACGACTTATGGGTTCGAGAGGACTTGATCAGCGAACAGACGTTCCCTCTATGGTTTCAGGCGTGTCTCATCAACACCGCCCCTACCATAAGACGAGCGAGACGATTTTCTCCTCGTCATTCGAAGGCTTTTCGCATAAGAAACCGTGGAACAAGGTTTCGAGGCCCTTTAAGCGAAAGTCAGTCCTTTCAGGACAGGTCCAGCGTCCTAGTTGTAACCATTAGGACAGCTCTGACCCTATGCAGTCATCGGAAGACTGCTCGCCGCCTAAACAAAAGCGTAACACAGGCTCCGAGAGTCTTTTTGTAGGCAAGGTTTTGCAGTCACAGACGTTACCCTCGTCTCTTACCGCAACCATTCCCGTTGATCCTAAATGGGTTGTACGGCAAGACATGCAGAATAAGCTTGCCTCTCTTATGGAGGACTATTCTGTTGAGCAGGTTCACGATGATCCTCGCCGCTTAGCTGATCGAGATCCTGGCCGTCAGCCGCCCAAACGAGCCTTTGCTCTTCCTGTTGACATTGACGTTACAAAGTCACGTCAATCGTGTTTTGTAGAGCCTCACTCGATGCAGTCCCGTGTTGACTCTCAGCCGCTTGTGGACGTTCAGCCGCTGCCGCTTGCTCTTGTTGACGTTCAGGACGTTCACCAACCAGCATAGTTGACTTGTTTTGACGTTGAGCGTCAAGCACCGCAGTCAAGAGTTGTTTTGACTGCTCAGTCTAAGCAGTCAAGGCAGTCTCGAGTTGACGTCGAACGTCCTCCCGCACCTGTTGTTGTTACTGGTCAGTCCTTTAAGCAGTTACATGACATAGCGTCCTTGACTGATACTGTTGCTCCTTTGGGTGTGGACTCTGCTTGTCAAGCATTGCCACCACGGCAGGTCTCTCCCTTGCTTGAGACTCGGCTATTGTCGGACAAGGTTCCTTCAGATGAGGAAGTTGCTGATCCCCCTCCTACTGATATTCCCTTGAGGACTCTGTCAGAAGGAGAGGAGCCTAAAGCTGCTCAGCCCTCTATGGACTTTAAATAAATCATGCTGATTTTTAAGGATCTTTGTCCGGATCTTTTTGTAACTGCTGCTCCTCGTTCGCCTAAACGTCAGAGTTTACACTAGGCCTAGCTACTTCGAAGCCGTTGTTTTATAAGCTAGTACTCTCTCGCTCTTCTAAGAGAGCTTTACGTTTGCTAGGCGACTGGTTTATCACCAGGAGGAGTTTGGGGGAGACAGCCTTTGCTTTCCCTACTTTTAAGCTGGCTTATAGAGCGAGAGTCTGATATGACACGGGAGAAGTTCTCGGCTTGGGAGTTCCTGCCTCTGCCCAGATAGACTTCTCAAACCTCATAGACTCTCCCTGGCGCCTGGCCATGAGACGCTCCAAGATTTTATGGTCGACTTCAGAGCTAGACCATCTTCTGTTAGGAGTTTTTTTCGAGCGTTTGAAGTTTTGCTGTACAATTATGTCATGCATAAACAAGGCTTTCAGGGATGGCTCCAATGATCTGACAGCCACGTTCTCTGCAGGAACAAGTCCCTCAGGGATGGCTCCAATGATCTGGCAGCCATGTTCACTGCAGGAGTACGTAAGAGGCAAGTGCGCTCAATGTGTTCATTGTCAAGACAAACTTCACGATGAAGTCTACCAGGCTGTCTTGACAGCATTAATGGAAGGCGACTGGATGGTCTCTCTCGACCTTCAGGAGGCATACTTCCACATTCCTATACACCCGGATTCCCAACCGTTTCTGAGGTTTGTTTACAGGAATGTGGGGTACCAGTTTCGAGCCCTGTGCTTTGGCCTCAGTCCTGCTCCTCTCGTGTTTACGAGGCTCATGAGGAATGTGGCAAAATCCCTCCATCTATCGGGGATCCGAGCCTCCCTGTACTTGGACGACTGGCTTCTCAGAGCATCGTCCAGTCTTCGCTGTCTGCAGGATCTACATTGGACGTTGAGTCTGGCCAGGGAGTTGGGACTTTTGGTCAACCTAAAAGTCCCAACTGATCCCATCCCAGATTATTCTATATTTGGGGATGGAGATTCGCAGTCCAGTTTTTTTCGGGCTTTTCCATCTGCCACCGAATAGAACAAGCCCTGCTCGAAGTCCAACTAATGCTGAAAAGAGAACGTTTGTTCAGTCAGGAGTTGGAACAGTCTCGTAGGGACTCTTTCATCCCTGGAGCAGTTTGTCTCACTAGGGAGACTACACCTTCTGCCTCTCCGGTTCCATCTAGCCTCTCACTGGAACTAGAACAAGACGTTAGAGACAGTATCATTCCTAGTCTCCGAACCAGTAAAGGCATGCCTGAAATGGTGGGACAGCAATATCAGTCTGAGAGAGGGACTATCCCTAGCAGTCAAGAACCCAAACCACGTGTTGTTCTCAGACGCGTCGGATTTGGGTTGGGGTGCGACCCTGGACGGTCGGGAATGCTCAGGTCTGTGGACCTCAAGTCAGAAGAGCATGCACATCAACGGCAATGAGCTATTAGCAGTCCACTTGGCCTTGATGATATTCGAAAGCTTCTTCGAAACTAAGTGGTAGAGGTCAACTCAGTCAACACCACAGCTTTGGCGTACATCTCCAAGCAAGGAGGCACACACTCCTTCACGCTGCTTGAGATCGCAAGGGACCTTCTCTTATGGTCAAGAAATCGAGGCATCTCCCTGTTGACGAGATTCATCCAGGGGGACTTGAACGTCTTGGCAGACTGTCTCAGTCGGAGGGGTCAGGTGATACCCACGGAATGGACCCTCCACAAGGACGTGGGCAAGAGTCTTTGGGCTACTTGGGGTCAACCCACCATAGACCTCTTTGCCTCCTCGTTGACCAAAAGGTCACCAATCTATTGCTCTCCAGTCCTAGATACAGAAGCAATCCACATAGACGTGTTTCTACTGGATTGGTCTCTTCTGGACTTATATGCATTCCCACCATTCAAGATAGTCAACAAAGTACTGCAGAAGTTCGCCTCTCATGAAGGGACAAGGTTGACGTTGGTTGCTACCCTCTGGCCCGCGAGAGAGTGGTTCACCGAGGTACTTCAATGGCTGGTAGACTTTCCAAGAAGTCTTCCTCTAAGGGTAGATCTGTTACGTCAGCCCCACGTAAAGAATGTCCATCAAAGCCTCCCCGCTCTTCGTCTGACTTCCTTCACACTATCGAAAGACTCTCAAGAGCTCGAGGCTTTTCGAAGGAGGCAGCCAGTGCGTTTGCAAGAGCGAGGAGAGCTTCTACCATTAGAGTATACCAGTCGAAGTGGGAAGTCTTTCGAGACTGGTGCAAGTCAGCATCTGTGTCCTCGTCCAGTACCTCTGTAGCCCAAATCGCAGATTTTCTTTTACATCTGAGAAAGGTTCGCTCCCTTTCAGCTCCCACAATTAAGGGCTACAGGAGCATGTTGGCTTCGGTCTTTCGACATAGAGGCTTAGATCTTTCCAACAATAAAGATCTCCAAGATCTCCTTAAGTCTTTCGAGACCTCTAAGGAACGTCGTTTGGCAACTCCTGGATGGAACTTAGACGTGGTCCTAAGGTTCCTCATGTCAGACAGGTTTGAGCCATTACATTCAGCCTCCCTGAAGGATCTCACCCTCAAGACACTTTTCCTAGTGTGCTTGGCTTCGGCTTAAAGGGTCAGTGAACTTCATGCCTTCAGTAAGAACATTGGCTTTTCTACAGAAAAAGCCACTTGTTCACTTCAACTTGGTTTCCTGGCCAAAAATGAACTGCCTTCTCGTCCTTGGCCTAAATCTTTTGATATTCCTTGCTTATCAGAGATCGTAGGCAACGAACTGGAAAGAGTATTATGTCCTGTTAGAGCTCTTAAGTTCTATTTAGCTCGTACTAAGTCATTACGAGGTAAATCTGAGGCATTATGGTGCTCAGTTAAGAAACCATCATTGCCTATGTCAAAGAATGCTTTGTCATATTTTATCATATTTTTAATATGAGAAGCTCATTCTCACTTGAATGAGAAAGACCGATGTTTGCTTAAGGTTAAGACGCACGAAGTTAGAGCTATAGCAACCTCCATGGCCTTCAAGCACAATAAATCTCTGCAAAGTATTATGGACGCGACTTTTTGGAGAAGCAAGTCAGTATTCGCGTCATTTTACTTAAAAGATATCCAGACTCTTTACGAGGACTGCTACACACTGGGTCCATTCGTTGCAGCGAGTGCAGTAGTGGGTGAGGGTTCTACCACTACATTACCCTAATTCCAATATCCTTTTTAATCTGTCTCTTGAAATGTTTTTAATATTGTTTTTTGGGTTGTACGGAAGGCTAAGAAGCCTTTCGCATCCTGGTTGATTTGGCGGGTGGTCAAAGTCATTTCTTGAGAGCGCCCAGATTAGGGGTTTGATGAGGTCCTGTTGTATGGGTTGCAGCCCTTAATACTTCAGCTCCTGGGAGTCTTTCAGCATCCTAAGAGGATCGCTGGGCTTCGTGAGGAAGACAGACTAATAAGGCAGAGTAATCGTCTAAGTCAACTTCCTTACCAGGTACCTTTATATATTTGGGTTTTGTTATGATATAACTGTCAAAAACTCTAAGCATATACGCTGTAAACTTAATTAACTCTGGTCTCTACCCACCACCATGAGTGTGAATCAGCTATTATATATTCACCGGCTAAGTTAAATATTTAAAAATATTTTAATTATAAAATAAATTTTTGAATATACTTACCCGGTGAATATATAAATTAAAGGCCCCCCCTTCCTCCCCGATAGAGACCCAGCGGGATGAGAAAAATTGGGTCTGTTTACATGTATGTGCGGTATCTGGCCGATAGTTGGCGCTAGTGGGCACACCCGCAACCTTCATAGCGATCGCTCGCGAGTTTTTGTGTGTTTTTCTGTCGAGTCGCCGGAGGCTCAGCTATTATATATTCACCGGGTAAGTATATTCAAAAATTTATTTTATAATTAAAATATATATCATATTTATATATATATTATATATATATATATATATATATATATATATTATATATATATATATATATATATATATATATATATATATATATATATATATATATATATATATATATATATATATATATATATATATATATATATATATATATATATATATATATATATATATATATATATATATATATATATATATATATGATATATATATATATATATGATATATATATATATATATATATATATATATATATATATATATATATATATATATGTGTATATATATATATATATAATATATATATATATATATATATATATATATATATATATATATATATATATATATATATATATCTTTATCCATCAATAATGGGGGACTCCCCAGTGGGAACCAAGGGTCTTGAGTGAGGAAAACATACTGGAAAAAGGGTATACAATGGTAAAACAAACCTTTTCTTCTCTATAGCCTAGTTTATTTTCTTGGACGTAAAGTAAATCCATGGAAAACTGCACAAATTATCTATATCCTATACTACTGGTATATTTTTCATTTGTTTTTTGACATTCTACAAAGCAGTAGTATTTGTTCCTGTTCGTTCGTATGTACATGTGTGTTAATCAGTTTTAGAACTTCTGCGCATAAACCCCACCCCCCTTTTATTTTGACCAATAGGATTACTAGGTTTCTATTAAGACCTCATTTTTACCTGCGATATTAAAGTATTTGACCCTTCTAATACTGTATGTACGTATTTGTTGTTGCAATATCCACGTGTACATATTTCTGTTTACTCACAACATTCAAGTATACAATGAGACTTGTTGCTCCTAATACCGTTTATATGTAGTCGTTGAAGCAAGACCCACGTGTGTCTTTCTCATTGTCTCAAGTTTAAAGAGGTCTCCTCCAATGTTACAACATTTTAATGTATTCGCATAAAATATTTATTCTTAACTTCACCTTATCGTACTAATTGTTCGTCATCTCTGATTTTTTTTCCTGTTATTGCCGTATTACATTCAGTTTTCACATAGCAAATATTTGCTCTGAACAAGTTTACCCGTCAAGTTTACTTTGCAGATGCCTTACTGTTACACTGATGTTTCCGTTAACCAATCACGTAACCGTACGTATGGAAGCATAAGGGGGGTTTATATTTCTCCCTTCCTTTGTTATCAAGTTCTTCGCTTCAGTCCTTTCCAAATCCTTTTTATGCATCGCCAAGTTTAGCTAACACGTTTCTAAAAGTGAATAATGTCGTACCAGAAATATTACAGTGCCCAAAGTGTCGTTTTCGGTAATCTTACAGGGAAGAGAAGCACCTTCGACGCCCGATCATAAAATAAGTCATTAATTAGTTTTTATTGAAATTTAGGTTTTGTGATTTTTAGATTTACAAAAGCCTATCGAATAATTACCAAGAAATAAGAACCAATGTGGGGCTGGTGGCGGGCACAGATCAGCATGTACCGCTTGCCAGCACATAGGAGCTTGAGTGAGTGCACGTCGAAGCAAGAACCATTAGTTGTTCTAAAAGAAAAATATACAGGGAATAATTATCTAAGAAATAATAATCAATCATATGATGTTACGCATGCAGCCTTAACATTACCGCCTGCCAGTACATACAGAGATTGATGTTTTTATTTTTTCGAGAGTGAAGCGAGTGCACAGTGAAGCAAGAACCATTAGATATAGGGTAAAACATTTTGGACAGAAAATATATGTTTTCTTGTAGAAAATATGTGATTTCACCGAATTTGGCGTTCATTTCAATTATACCAGTTTTAGTGATTATGTAGTGGGGAACGAGTAGTCGAACTGGTGGTTCTGTTTGTTTGCGGTTGACATGAAGGTCAAATTTGATTGAATTAAGTTATTTATTACAGGAAAACATATCATCTGTTCGAAATGTTTCCCCGTCAGTAAATATAATTTTACCGAAAACTTCGTTCCTAACAGTGTTCATCGTATACAAATGGTCCAAAATTAATTGAACTATTAATTTTTGGGGTTTTGCTTTGTCGTATGTTTACTTCGCTCACTAGTAAACATTATCTCGGTGCTCCTATGTTCTGGCAAGCGGAACATCATTTGCCATGCACGTTAGCCCTATCTCAATTATCAAATATACAAATTTAACAAAGGGCTGAATACAAACTTAACAAAGGTGTGAGTTGTAGCTTCACGCTCCAGCCTCTCTTTGAATATGAGCTTCCATTTCCAATGATTTGACTAAATATATCAAAACACAGGTTTTTGCCATAAACTTTTATTATTAAGATGATAAATAAAATAAGAGCTGTAATTATATTTCATATTCCAATATTGAAAACCAATATTAAAGAGGTTTAGAATATAAAACGTTGGGCCCTTCTGTTCGAACAAGTAACTTACGACAGAAGCACCACCACTTCATCAGTTTTTTTTCTGAACGACCGGTTGGAATGAGGCTACAGTACTTGGCTCCTGTGGCTTGTGCCAAAATGACAGCAGGAGCAAAACATGTATTTTTTCTATTAAAATCTGTAACTGCGTTAATAGAGGTTTCCGCAAGTAGTATTTGGGATTCAAAATAGTGTACAGTATTTGCAAAGATCTATTCAATTATGCAAGTTTTATTGTCATAACTAATATTGTTTTATAATAAGATCATAGTTGTACAGTGAACCCTCGTTTATCGCGGTAGATAGGTTCCAGACCCGGCCGCGATAGTTGAAATTCCGTGATGTAGTGACATCATATTTACCTATTTATTTAACATGTATATTCGGACTTTTAAAACCTTCCCTTGTACGTAGTACTGTTAACAAACCACCCTTAATGCATGTACTACAGCACCCTAAACTAAAACAGGCACAAATATTAAAGGCGATTTTATATCATGCGTTTCCTAAACACCTAAAAAGCACGATAAAAAATGGCAACCAATGTTTTGTTTACGTTCATCTCTGATCATAATGAAGAAACAAAATCATTTAGTGTACACATATATGTATAGGTTAGTTTTTGCATCGATTATATTGATTATACAGTATGTTGATTTTTTTATTACCAATGTTTTACTTTATTTTTCTTAGGACTTCCAAATGAAATGTTTTTCTTTATGACGCCGCCTGAAACGACGGCATCATAAAGTACTGTACGCTCAGTAAACAACCACGCTCAGAACAAACAAGGCATTTAACGTGCATGATGATAGTGATAAATAATGATACAGTACAGTATTTACAGTAAAAGCATTTACAAAATATGTTACCTTACAAATATAATTTACCGTATCTATATAAAATCATACAGTACTGTACAGTACATATTGTACGTAGCAAAGCAGGAAAATAAATTACTAGAGAGAGAGAGAGAGAGAGAGAGAGAGAGAGAGAGAGAGAGAGAGAGAGAGAGAGAGAGAGATTGTTTTACGTACGTACTGTAAATGTAAATTTTAAACAAAAAAATCAATTTACGAGAGAGAGAGAGAGAGAGAGAGAGAGAGAGAGAGAGAGAGAGAGAGAGAGAGAGAGAGAGAGAGAGAGAGAGAGAGATTGTTTTATGTACGTAAATGTAAATTTTAAACAAAAAAAATATGATAGGTTACAACATGTAGACTTTTAAAACCTTCCCTTTAACTTAATGCACACAGTACAGTACTAAACTATAAAACAGGCACAAATACAGTATTAGAATGTGAGAATATTAAAGTAAAAAATAAAGATTGTTACTGTACTCACCACGAAAGAAGTTTAAGAAAAACTTGAATGATGATGGCGATGAATTTGCTGCGCAGTAGAAATGATGATGATGAAGCTGATGATGTGTTCTACTGTGCAGCCAGGTAGTATTTTACGTCTCTTCAGACGGAGGTGTCTTTTCCTGGGACACCTCTTCAACTTCTTCCTGGGAAACTTCTTTAATTTCTTCCGAGGGCGTACTAGCAGGAGGAACTGGCTCTTTTTTGCGAGGCTGGAAGAACGTTGTGATCGGAAGTTGTTGCCGCTGCTTCTTTTTTTGATCTAAGAGCATCTTGTAGGGAGTCATTATGTCATCAACCTAGTTGCAGAATTGCATCGACCGAACCATATCCTCGTCCCACTCTTGCAACATTTCTTTCAACTCCTTCGCATGGTTGCAGGCCTTTGCAAGCCGTTCTAATGTTAAGCCCGTTTCTTCGACATTTTCTTGGGTCTCTTCCTGGGTTTCACTCTCTTCTTCGCTTGCCGATTTCGTCAGGTCTTCGAGGTCTGCGTCAGTTAGAGGCTGGGAATGGCAGTCCAACAACTCGTCGACGTCTTCAGTCGTCATGTCGCCAAACCCGTCACCTCCAATTATGGCAGCCAACTGCACAGATTTGCGTATTGCAGAGTGTTGGATTTCAGCAGGTGTAAATCCCTCGTCGTCGTAAACAATCTCGGGCCACAACTTCTTCCAGCTCGCATTCACGGTTGCAGGTTTCATCGCTTGCAGTGCCTTCTGAATATTCTGCAGGCACGTGGCTATGGTGTATTGCCGCCAGTACGCCTTCAAGTTAAAATCTTCATCCTCATTATCTTGGGCAGCATCCACACACGCAACGAGGTCCGCCAAGGTATTCTTCGTGTAGAGGGCCTTGAACGCCCTGATAACCCCCTGGTCCATCGGTTGAATTAATGACGTGGTGTTGGGTGGCAGGAACTCAACCTGAATGCCCTCATGCGACAGGTCAGTTGCGTGTCCACCAGCGTTATCTATAAGGAGAAGGATCTTGAATGGCAAGCCCTTCTCTAAGAGATATTTGCTTACTTGCGGGATAAAACACTGATGGAACCAGTTGGAGGTCAGCATCTTCGTAATCCATGCTTTTTGATTATGCATCCAGTACACGGGAAGGAGATTCTTATTTTTATTTTTAAATATTAAACTTAGCTGGTGAATATATAATAGCTGACGTCTCCGACGGCTCGACAGATTCCAAAAACTCGCGAGCGATCGCCGTGAAGGTTGCGGGTGTGGCGGGTGTGACCACCAGCGCTGACTATCGGCCAGATACCGCATATACTTGTAAACATCTCCAGTTCTTCTCTGTCGGTCTTGTCGACAAGTTGGTTCCACTTGCTTTATGACCTCGAGTTTTCTACCGAATTGGTGAAGTACTTGGTTTTGGTTTTATTGCTTTCGCCGTGTTGGATTATTCAATACTATCTTCAAAAGAAATGCTTTTGAAAGGAGAGGAAAAGTGTTTTGCCCTTGCTTTTTTTTTTATCTCTGGTTTTTCCATAGAGTAAAGATGGCCGACCCTTCCCTCAGTGTACGGAAGTGTGTTTAAGGCTTTTAGTAATTATTTTATCACGTTATAAATAATTGTTGATATTTATAGATTTTCCTCTATATATTTTATATCTCACCCGCCTTTATTAGGCCTCTTCGATTAGCTTTCCATTTATACTAAACATCAAGATAAATTTTATGTTTAGTTTATATGCGGCCTTTACCTATTCCTTGTAGGCGGTCATAACTTGGAAAACGAAGTTAAACAACGTTGAGCCCATTCAACTTTTATTTTTGTTAAGTTTTAATCAATTGCTCTGTAAGAGTTATGAATGAATATTTTTTAGAAAATATTTTAAGAAATATATTCTTTGAATAGTCTTCGTGCTGTTTTTTTTTTCAAAGATGAACTAACGTTTGGTTTATTTATGCTACGCAGTTTGCGCTCTATCGTTACGATAGAGAAAGAGAGAATCACGGTTTCACTTTGCAGAAAGAGTAAATCGATTTTGACGTTTTGTTCATTCTTCTTTCAAACTGAAGTGTTTTAGATACTAATTTAAAGGAACTTGTTAATTTTCAATTTCTTAGTCCTTTCGGTTTTTTCCTTTGGTCAAATAACCTGTTTATTGACGAAGGGTGAGTGGGCAATTCTCTTGTGTGTGACAAGAGAGAGAGAGAGAGAGAGAGAGAGAGAGAGAGAGACGGAGAGAGAGAGAGAAAGAGAGAACGATCCGATCTTTATTCTCGTCCCAAGTCTCTGTACAAGGAGTTTGGGAGCGAGTAACGTTGTTCTCGATTCAGTTTTTTACTCTCGTCCCAAGTCTCTGTACGGGGAGAGAGGATAAAACGTTTTAGTTTTTATTCTCGTCCCAAGGCACTGTACGGTGAGAGATTGAAAACGTAGTCTTTAGTGAACTAGTGTTTAGTCTCCTCCCCAGTCACTGATCCTTTTTAACTTTATATATTTCCGTTTTATTCGATATATATGTATATGTTTATTGTTTATTGTTTTTTGCATGTGTTTCATTTTGTACTAATGTGCTTACATTATACGACTCATTTCGCAATTATAACCTTTTGATGTAAGGGAGAATTGCGTGCTTCAGGTAGAAATCAGTTTTATTCATGCCTAATGTGAAATTATTGAAATATACGATATCAGTGAAGTAAGTGCAAAAAACATGTTCTGTGTTGCGGAGGGTTCGTTTGTTCGTGCTTGTCGCTCCCCTAGTTCGAGACCTCTTTCAGGCTCCCCTGCACCAGGGAGAAGTAATGTCGTAGGACTTAAGGGGACGAGAGGCTTTAACCAACGTAGAGACGTTCCCTCTTTGGTATCGGACGTTTCTCGTCAAGATCGCCCTTACCATAAGACGGGTGAGACTGTGTTCTCCTCGTCATCCGAAGACTTTTCGCAAAAGAAACCTTGACGCAAGGTTTCTAGACCCTTGAAGCGAAAGTCAGTCCCTTCAGGACAGGTCCAGCGTCCTGGCTGTAGCCAATGGGACAGCTCTGACCCTTTGCAGTCGTCGGAAGACTGTTCGCCTATTAAACGCAAGTGTAACACGGGGTCCGAGGGTCGCGGTAAAGGCAATGTTTTGCCAACACAGACGTTACCGTCGTCTCGGCCCGTTCCGACTCCCGTTGATCCTAAATGGGTTGTCCTGCAGGACATGCAGACTAAGCTTGCCTCCCTTATGGAGAAGTATGACGTTGAGCAGGTTCACGATGAACCTTCGCTTTCGAGTCGCCGTTACGCTAAACGAGACTCTGGCCGTCAGCCGCCCAAACGAGCATTTACTCGTCCGTTTGACGTTAGTGCTGACGTTTCTTGTACTTTGAAACGTGATGTTAGTAGTTTTTCACGTCAGTCACGTGACATGGATCCTCCCTCGCTGCAGTCTCGTGTTGACTTTCAGCCGCTGCCGCAGTCTCGTGTTGACGTTCAGCCACTGCCGCAGTCTCGTGTTGACGTTCAGCCGCTGCCGCCGCAGCCCCGACCTGACGTTCGCCGACCGGCTCAGTTGCCTCGACTTGACGTTGAGCGTCAATCACCGCAGTCGAAGGTTGTTTTGCCTGCTCAGTCTATGCAGTCAAGGCAGTTCCGACGTGACGTCGAGCGTCAATCAACTTCAGTTGTTGTTGTTGGTCAGTCACAAGGATTTCAGTCCTTTCAGCAGCGGCGTGACGTCGCTCCCTCTACTGCTACTGCTGCTCCTTTGCTTGTTGACATTGCCTGTCAAGCGTTGCCGCCGCGGCAGGTCTCTCCTTTTCATGAGACTCGGCAATTGTCGGACGAGGTTCCTTCAGATGAGGAAGTTGCTGATCCTCCTCCTACTGATATTCCTTTGGGGACTTTGTCAGACGGAGAGGAGCCTAAAGCTGCTCAGCCCTCTATGGACTTTAAAAAAATCATGCTGATTTTTAAGGATCTTTTTCCGGACCATTTTGTAACTGCTGCTCCTCGTTCGCCTTCGTCAGAGTTTACGCTAGGCCTAGCTACTTCGAAGCCGTCGTTTTATAAGCTAGTGCTCTCTTGCTCTTCTAAGAGAGCTTTACGTTTGCTAGGCGACTGGTTGATCACCAGGAGGAGTTTGGGGGAGACAGCCTTTGCTTTCCCTTCTTTTAAACTGGCTTCTAGAGCGAGCGTCTGGTATGACACAGGAGAAGTTCTCGGCTTGGGAGTTCCTGCCTCTGCCCAGGGAGACTTCTCAAGCCTCATAGACTCTCCCCGTTGCCTGACCATGAGACGCTCCAAGATTTTATGGTCGGTTTCAGAGCTAGACCATCTCCTGTTAGGAGTTTTTCGAGCGTTTGAAGTTTTTGTTTGTTGGATTGGTCCCTGGGAGCCTTAAGTAAGAAGGTCTCTCCAGCTGTCAATGTATTGCTGTACAATTATGTCATGCATGAACAAGGCTATCAGGGATGGCTCCAATGATCTGACAGCCACGTTCACTGCAGGAACAAGGCTATCAGGGATGGCTCCAATGATCTGGCAGCCACGTTCACTGCAGGAGTACCTAAGATGTAAGTGCGCTCAATGTGTTCATTGTCAAGACAAACTTCACGATGAAGACTACCAAATCTGTCTTGGCAGCAGTAAGGGAAGGCGACTGGATGGTCTCTCTCGACCTTCAGGATGCATACTTCCACATCCCGATTCATCCAAACTTTCAATAACATCTGAGGTTTGTGGACGGGAAAGTAATGTACCAATGTCGAGCACTGTACTTCGGCCTCATTCCTGCTCCTCTTGTTTTTACAAGGCCCTTGCAAAATGTAGCAAGCTTTCTACATTTTTTGAGGATTCAGAGCCTCCCTTTATTTTGACGACTGGCTAATCAGGGCATCGTCATTATATCGCTGTCTGGAGAGCCTCTAATGGACATTAGACCTAACCAAGGAGCTAGGTCTCATAGTGAACATAGAGAAGTCGTAACTTACAGTACCCCATCCCAGACTATTCTTTATTTGGGAATGGAGATACAGTGTCTGATTTTTCGGGCCTTTTCGTCTCCTACAAGAATGGAACAAGCTCTGTTAAAAGTCCGTCACTTGCAAGAGAAAAACAGTTGCTCTGTAGGAGTTTGAACGAGCCTCGTGGGAACTCTTTCATCGCTGGAGCAGTTTATCTCTCTGGGGAGACTCAACCTATGCCCTCTCCAATTTCACCTAAACCATTGGAACAAGGAGAAGGGCTTAGAGAGTATCTCTTTCCCAATCTCCAACTCAGTCTAGACATGTCTGACTTGGTGGGACAGCAACATCAGACTTCGAGAAGAAGGTTTTTTTTGGCCAAGAATGAACTTCCGTCTCGTCGTTGGCCTAAATCATTTGAAATCCCCAGTCTTTCTGAGATTGTGGGGAATGAAGTTGAAAGAGTGCTGTGCCCCGTTAGAACTCTTAATTTTTGTTTATCCAGAACTAAACCGCGACGAGGTTGTTCAGAGGCTTTATGGTGCTCCGTTAAAAAGCCCTCTTTACCTATGTCTAAGAATGCGTGGTCTTATTTTATTAGACTTTTGATTCGGGAGGCACACTCTCAATTAAGTGAGAAGGATCATAATTTACTTAAAGTCAAGGCTCATGAAGTTAGAGCGATAGCAACTTCTGTAGCGTTTAAGCAAAATAGACCCATTAAAAGTATTATGGACGCGACCTTTTGGAGAGGCAAGTCGGTTTTCGCTTTATATTACTTGAAAGATGTCCAGACTCTTTATGAGGACTGCTACACATTGGGACCATTCGTAGCAGCGAGTGCAGTAGTGGGTGAAGGCTCTACCACTACATTCCCTTAATCCCAATATCCTTTTAATCTACTCTTGAAATTTTTAATCTTATTTTGGGTTGTACGGGAGACTAAGAAGTCTTTCGCAATCTTTTTGATTTGGCGGGTGGTCAAAATATTGTTTCTTGAGAGCACCCAGATTAAGGGTATTGATGAGGTCCTGTTATAGGGGTGTTCACCCTGGTTATAGCAGATCCTGGGAGTCTTTCGGCATCCTAAGAGGATCGCTGGGCTTCATGAGGATAGCGGACTAATGAGGCAGAGTAATAATCAGAGTCTGCTTCCTTACCAGGTACCTATACTTAAGTCTGTTTTTTGAATAATTGTCAAAAACTCTTGAGCATATACGCCTTTATTGTATTAATACTGGTCTCTACCCACCACCATGGGTGTGAATCACCTATTATATATTCACTGGCTAAGTTTAATATTTAGAAATATTTTGATTATAAAATAAATTTTTGAATATACTTACCCGGTGAATATATAAATTAAAGGCCCTCCCTTCCTCCCCGATAGAGACCTAGGGGACAGAGAAGAACTGGAGATGTTTACAAGTATATGCGGTATCTGGCCGATAGTCGGCGCTGGTGGTCACACCCGCAACCTTCACGGCGATCGCTCGCGAGTTTTTGGAATCTGTCGAGCCGTCGGAGACGTCAGCTATTATATATTCACCGGGTAAGTATATTCAAAAATTTATTTTATAATCAAAATATCATTTTTCAAAGCGCGAGGATTTTCGACTTATAAATAAGCCCCGGCTTTAGCAAAAATCCAGCAGCATTGCCACACATCACGAGGGTAATGCGATCCTTGAATGCTTTAAAGCCAGAGGCTTTGGCTTCCTCTTTGAACAGGAAAATTCGTGACGGCATTCTCTTCCAAAACAAGCTGGTCTCATCCATATTAAAGACTTGTTCCGGCTTGTATCCACCTTCGGCGATAATATTCTTGAATGTCTGGTTCGCGTAAGTTTCAGCAGCGGCAGTGTCAGCCAAAGCAGCCTCGCCATGCAGGGAAACGCTTTTCAGGGCGAAGCGTTTCTGAAACTTCGCGAACCATCCTTTGCTGGCGGAAAAACGTTGTTTCTGAGGCTGGGAATCAGTGGATGTCCCTGGTTGAGGATCATCTGCATCATCATCATCTTCAGCATGGTTGCCGTCGTCGTCTTAAGGTTCCTTTGCAGCAAAATTCTCATACAAGCTCAAAGCCTTTGTTCGGATGGTGTTTGTATCCAAGGCTATGTTCTTCTTCCGGCAGTTGGCAATCCACACAGCTAAAGCACCTTCCATGCGTACGATCGTTTTATTAAGCGTTGTAACGACTCGCTTCGCTGATCTGCTAAAGGTGATTGCAGCCGTCTTTCTAATGTTCGCCTCGTCCTTCTTGATATAGCGAACAGTAGATTCGTTGATCCCAAAATGGCGCGAAGTGGACGCGTAACTTCTACAATCTTTTAACATATCGAGAAGCGTAACCTTCTCAGCAATCGTCATCATCCTTCGGTGGCGTTTAGGCTCACTACCAGCCTTAGTAGAAGCAGAACACTTGGGAGGCATTGTACAGTAAGATTTGACAAAAAGTTCAACTTAAAAAGGTCGCACACAGCACAGATTAAACTTCACAAACTTAAGAACGTCTACTCAGCGATACGCGGGAACAGAGAGTGGACGACCCGGGCCCGCGAGAACCTAGATGCTGGAAGCTGGAGATGAGGGCAAAACACCAATCACAGGCTAGATAACAAAACTTGAGTTCTGATTCGTCATCTATCAGCGCTTGAACCAATCACAACCCGTCTTACAGTATATGATGCGTAGGTTACCAACTCATACAAGATACCCCGCGCATACCGTACGTACAGTATTAATAATAATAATAATAATAAATAATGATAATAATACAGTACAGTACTGTAATAATAATAATAATAATGATAATAATAATAACAATCATAATTTTATTAACAACAACAACAATAATAATAATAATAACATTAATAATAATAGCTTTACGTATGCTACAGTATTTTATTCTTTTGTAGGATGTGTGTGTGTGTGTGTGTCTCTCTCTCTCTCTCTCTCTCTCTCTCTCTCTCTCTCTCTCTCTCTCTCTCTCTCTCTCTCTCGTACGCTTATTCGAAATGTGATTTTTGCAACAAAGAATATTATTGGATGCAGTACTACGTACGTATACATACAAAAGATTCATGGAAAAGAAGCACATCCATTACATTTGTAGTACGTACAGTAGTAGCCATCAGCAGCCTTACACCATTCTAATATTGTATGACTGCATCTGATTTGCGTTTCATGTTCGATTTAATTTTACTACGTACTGTATACAGTGCTGAATTATCGTATGATAATAATACAGTAATAATAATAATAATAATGATAATAATAATAACAATCATAATTTTATTAACAACAACAACAATAATGATAATAATAACAATAATAATACACGTAATAGCTTTACGTATGCTATTTTATTCTTTTGTAGGATCTCTCTCTCTCTCTCTCTCTCTCTCTCTCTCTCTCTCTCTCTCTCTCTCTCTCTCTCTCTCGTACGCTTATTCGAAATGTGATTTTTGCAACAAAGAATATTATTGGATGCAGTACTACGTACGTATACATACAAAAGAATCATGGAAAAGATGCACATCCATTACATTTGTAGTATAGTAGCCATCAGCAGCCTTACACCATTCTAATATGGTATGACTGCATCTGATTTGCGTTTCATGTTCGATTTAATTTTACTACGTACTGTATACAGTACTGTATTATCGTATGATCACATTCTCTTTTCGTGTTTTATTTCTTTCTGTGCTGAATTATATATCATATGTAATGCAATCAACAATCAGTAAGAGCAGATATTACTAATTACAGTATTAATGGAATTACAGATAACAAAATATCGTATTTGGGGGTCTTCAGATTTCGCGGTATTTTCGAAATTTCCGGAAAATCCGCGATATGTATATATATATATGGGTTATAGAAAAAACCCGTGAAGTGGTGAATCCGCGATGGTCGAACCGCACATTAGCGAGGGTTCACTGTAATAGAAAATTATTCCTGTTTTGATCCTTTTTCCATCTTATCACAGGCCAAAAAATCTTCCTTCCACCCGGTAGTTCAGAAAAAGACTAATAGGTGGTGCTTCTATTGTAGGTTACTTGTTCGAACAAAATTAAAGGCCCAGCATCATACATGGTTACAGTATTTTTCAGGAATGGAAAATGCAATATAATTACTGCACTTATTTTATCTATTATATTAATAATGAAAGGTTAGGGTAGAACCATGTGTTTGATATATGTAGTCTGATAGCTTAATGGGAAATGGAAGCAAAGATCATGTTTGAACAGAGACTGGGGCGCAAAGCTGCAAATCAACCCATTGTTAAGTGCATACAATTGATAATCAATACCAAAATACTAGCCCACGGGGCTAACACACAATGTGAAACACGTGCCGCTTGCCAAAACATAGGAACAATGAGATAGTTAAATCATGAGCGAAGCTAGCTATGGCAGAGCAAAAAGCAATATAAACCAAAGTACTAACCCACAGGGCTAACATGCAAAGTGAAACATGTTCTGCTTGCCAGGACATAGTAACAATGAGATAATGTTTATCTGCGAGGTAAGTGAGCTATGTCGGAACAAAAACTAGTAAATAATTAGTGTTAATTTTGCTTACTAAAATACTTTAAATAAGCTTAATTAAGTAAGTAGGTGTTTTTAATGCGAAAAACATGGCTACGATTGACTCTGTAGGAAATGGGATTGGAAAATCACATTTTCTGTGCGTCCAGAAGTCCTGGCAAAAAAAAAAAAGCTACAGTATTTTTATAGTGTTTCATTACTATTACTGGGTTTGGAATATGGTAACTTTTTATATTATAATGTCTAGTGTTTTTATGATGATTACAAGGTAAAGTTAATTTAAATATCATACAGACTGGTACACTATATTTTAAGGCGTTTCGAACGTAATAGATGACGATGCCTAGCGCAAACCCCATAGCTTTTCAGTTATAGTAATCGACCCACCATAACTCAAAAAATATAGTTTTCTGCAGGAAATCATTATCAAAAACATTCAAAACAACAAAAAATACACAAACTAACTGTCTTGTTTTTTACAAACTCTTTGTTGTATTGTTCTATAATTTTACCCTTTCATCTGCCTTGTTGGTTAATCTCTCAATATGTTTACTAAATAATTCAACCGCAAGTTGTTTTTTCATAGTTGTACTGTACTTTGATGCTTAATTATCTTCCTGGCCCCAGTATCTATAAGGCTAATATATGCATTACTGTACTTTAGGGTCTTTGCAGCATCCATTGCAAAATCTTTCTTGTTTACCTCCATTCCCTCTGCCTTTCCTTCTTCTTGCTGTCTAACTTTCACTTCATATGGGCTATATAGCTCAAATTCATTCCCCCATCTCCCATTTCCTGATATAGATCAGGTTATAAAGACAGTAAAGGGAAGACTAGAAAGTAGCTTGAATTTTTTGTGAGTATTTTACATTTTACGTGTGTATTAAAAAAAAAAAAAAGTGAGCTTAATATAAATTTCATTTGTCACTACTGCAGCATAATGATGAATTTATGATTTAAAAATGCACTTGTTTTTGCACGAATACAAACCATCGTTCTTTACATAAAAGTTGATAACAGCGCAAGTTGGTCTATGGCCAAGAAATACCTTACCGGTTGTTACCAATGGCAGCAGGCACTATCCTCCTGCTCACTCACTATGACGTTACATTGATTTCAGCTGTCTTAGAGAGCAGACGTTTCTTTTCTACGTCCTCTTATTACTGATGTCACATTGATTTCAGCTGTTGTAGAGAGGAGACGTTTCTCTTCTACGTCCTCTTATTACCGACGTCACTTTGATTTCAGCTTTCATAGAGAGCAGACGTTTCTCTTCTACGTCCTCTTATTACTGATGTCACATTAATTTCAGCTGTTGTAGAGAGCAGACGTTTCTCTTCTACGTCTTCGTATTACTGATGTCACATTGATTTCAGCTGTTGTAGAGAGCAGACGTTTCTCTTCTACGTCCTCTTATTACTGGCTATATTAACTTTACCCGTCTTTTTCTTTTCACATGTGACTTGTGTAAGCATTTTTTGAGGAGCTGCACGACACGCGGGATTGCCCTAGTGTATCGAGCTGCTCTTGCGGTACCTTTAGGTCAGGTGTGGAGACTGATCCTCATCGACTTTGTCTTTTAGAAGAGTATACTCCTGCACGAAGGTAGCTCCATGCTCGGACTGTTAGGAGAGGCCATCTTCCCTGAGGGCGTGGTACAATAGGGGACTGAAGGAGTCTAAAAGGGATTCTTCGGCTTCAGGGTCATCCTCAAAGTCAGAGAAGTCCCCACATCTTACTCTTTCTGGTATCCTTCCCCCTCCCTCTGCCCGTTTGGCCTCCTTAGGTGGACAATTTGGGAAGAGTGATGGCCTTTTGACCTTGAGACAACCTCAACACTAGTTCACATAGTTTTAGAAGAATGTGCAATCTTATGAATCCACGCGTACCTCTGATGAGGGCAAATTCGAAGATTGCGAGTGGTCTCTTAAGGATTATTCGTCGTGATGGAAACGCACAAACCCTACTCTAGATATGCCCGCAAGTAAATTAGCGATTCAAGCTCTATTATTCCCTTCCCAGCAGGACAGGATATAAGCAATAAAAACACGTGTAAGCGCGCCACCACTGCCAGACGCCATATTATGAGATTACAGTTTTTGGAAAGGTAGGAAAATACTCCCACAAGGTTCCCTAAACACACTTCTAAGCATACCTAGTCTGCTACAAAGAGAGTACAAGGCAAATGTGTGTAACGAGGACTTATCTGGTGTGGAAGGACGCCCATGTGAGAGAGTTATGAGTCGTCTAGATGTGGATCCTCATCCTTTGTGTAGAGGACATCAATGCTCCCCGGGGTCCCCATGTGCTTTTTGTAGGGAGTGGTCATCCTCCCAGTGGGAGAAATATTATGGTAGGAAGAAGAAATCTAAGAGGGACCATTCTCCTTCAGTTGCTTCAGTTTCGTAGAGAAGTAGTCTAGATCTTCGACTCTGACTCCAGAAATTCCCCTGTCTGAGCCTTTGCTGCCATGCCTTCCGCAAGGTCAAGTGACTAAGGATGGTGGCCATGTATATCTCCAGGTTTATCCCAAAGACATAGATACTTCTGCCCTCCATATTGAGGTAGGAGATCTTGTATTAGAGGCTGATCCTCATGGGACTACAGTAATACCTTGGCATGGGAGGGCCCCTAACATACAAGCATTTTGAGATACGAGCAAGCTGCCGAGCAAATTTTTTGCATTGAGATAAAAGCACAAACTAGAAATGCGGCGATGGGCCAACAGCAGTTCTTAGCTGGGGGAGGGAGTACATAATCATTAGCTTGTCCTGTCCCCATCGGGGAACCCCTTTCCTGCCTGCGGGTTGAGTTGTTCTCTCGAGTCGTTTGTTCCGTCAGCTGAATTAATTGATTATAATTCTTTTTTTTACAGTCCATACACTGCAACTCCTCTCCTCTTGACGATGTCGGCCGGCAAAGGGAGTGTGCAGTCCTTAGTATGTTTTTGTTCTCTCGGGGGACACCTTTCCTGTCTGCGGATTAGACGTTCCTCTCGAGGCAGTTTTTCTTTCATATTTTTTTTTATTCCTCGGCTAGCAATGCCGTACTTCTTCGTTTGGCTAAGACAGCTGAATCTGCTGTTCCTGCGCTGTCACAGTCCTGTACTCCAGCACCTGTGGTAGCTCCTGATTAGCAGGCTGACTTCGATCTTTCCCTTACGAAGATGAGGTCTCTCCGAAGAGAGGTGTAGGAACGAGAGCAGTGTCATACTGAGCTCCTTTGGGAGTTCCAGTCGGGTGATCCCTTTTGTGGTGAACTCAGAAACTAGCTTCGGCTACATTTCATAAGTAGCATGCGATGCAGACTTCAACTTGAACAATGCTTGTTGACGGGAGGCGGAGAGCGCTGCCGGGAGGTCTGCCTTCAGGAGTTGGTCAACTTTCCCTTCCGAGGGAGAGGTAATCTCCCCAGGTGTTGGGCTGCTCTCCCTTACAAGGGAGAATGTTCCTTCATCAGCTTCGGTAAAGTAACCTTCCCGCTTGCAGGGAGAATTGCTGACAATTTTCATCGCCAAATACTACGCTCTCCCCCATGCTGAGCCGACTTTTCTGTCGGGGGTGGAGTAAAGTCCGAGGTGAGTCTCTCCTATGGGTGGTCACCTCTCTTGGTCGTGAGTGAGAATCCCCATAGAGACTCGGTTCCCGCGACCTTCAAGAAATCAATGTTTTTCTCCTCTGACTCAGTCAGACAGGTTCCCTCTCAGGAGGAACTGCGCAAATGTTCCCCTCCGAGGGTTTGTCAGATTTCGGAGTTCATTACTACTCGCCACCCTGGATGTTCTTCCCCCTGTGGTAAGGAGACATCTCTTCAACCCAGTCAAGAACCGTTGTGTTGCTCTTTCGGGCTCTCGTCAACCGTCAGCTATTCGACTTGCCAGCTGCACATGAATCGCTAGCTATTTGTCACTCATCTTCAGACAATCGTCTCTCATCGCCTCGTGACCTTCACTCCTAGAGAGATCGCCAGCATTTACCTCGCTACCGTCAGGATCTTGTTCATGCTCGACACTCACCAGCTGCTCGCCACTCTCTTTCGTGCGAACTTATTACTCTTGCTGCAGGCTCAGGAGTGCTTCGCTTGTTTGTCACTCTCCTTCACCCCTCGCCGAGATTGTTCTTCTTTTAGAGAGCCTCACTAGTCGCCTCATGACTTGCCTCGTTCTCTCGCCATCGTGAGATCATCATTGACAGTCTTTCCGACAGTGCACTCTCCTGCTTATTTGAACTGTTCTTTGACTTCCTGTTTGCCAGTCACTTGTCACTCTTCGAATGCTCATCACTTGCCAGTTGTTCATGGTTTGTCAGCTGCTTGTCATTCTTCAGTCTCGTCGTTCTCCGATCAGTACATGGAGGGGTGACTGCCTGGGAACACCAGGTGCTGTTGGCAGTCAGCTGTTTATCGTTCACCATCGGCTTGTCATTTGTCAGATGCTTGATGTTTCGCCAGCTGCTTGACATTCGCCATCTGCTCGATGTTTGTTAGCTGCCTGTCATTTGCCAGCTCCTCGGCATTTGTCATCACCTGGTTGCCAGTCAGCTTGCCATCGTCCATCAGCGTACGACCGCTCTTCAGCTATCTTCTAGGTTTCCGGGTTACAGCAACCTCTGACAGCTTCCCGCTAGCGGGTAGAATCACCGGCGGCTACTAGAGAATCTCAGGAGCCTTCCCCTTTGGGGTGGGTATCTCCTACTTCATTCTTTGGAGATCATCTTTGGTAAGGATCACAGACCTCTTCCGGCTGTGATCCTCACTTAAAGCATGCGCTCTGCTCTTCACCAAAAGACCCTCCTGCTCTGTGTGTCTTACGCAAAGCGCTCTACTGCTATGGCTCCCTTGATCTCTTTAGAGTATTTAAATGATTCTTCTCTTCTAGATTACACTAAACTTCAACGGGTGGACCAGTTAACCTTCGTTTCTGCGAGTGGCACCACTCCGGTAGTGCTTACCACGATATGCAGTTGAGGGAGTTTAGCACTCTCTCCCCTCCTTGAACCTAATCCTGCTCTCGCCTTCGATAAGAGGGGTAAAACGCTAGTGTCAACCTTAGTGCTTAATACTTTTCACGCCATTGAGAACTTGTTGTTTAACACAAGTACAGTGCTATCGATTTCCCAGTGCATCCATCGGCTCGCCAGTTCTCATCAGTACCCTCAAACGTTCATCCCTTATGAATGTTTTCATCGGACCACGACCATGATTACCACTTCTACTACTACTAGTGTGCTTAAGGGATCAGGTCGTCTCTTCTGCTCCCTGTCTCTTCCTTTTGGTACATGGTTACCTTACAAGTCAACATCTTCATTGAATGAACGAGGTTCCTAGATGCGCATGCTTCCTCCTATATGCTGCCACTTGGCAGGTAGAACACAGTTTTACACAGCGGTTTCCGCAATAGAAGTCTTCCGACCACTCCCCTCTGCCTACTCGTTGATGTCTCTGAACGAATCTTGTGAACATAATACCTCTGGGTTATTTGCTTCCCCTCACTCCACAAGTCCGAGAACTTGTTGGATCTCTTTCTCGGTTCTTGGGCCAATTCCATGGATCCTCTCCTCGTCCCTTCTTACCTGCATCAGGAGTCATAACCTAGCGGGGTTATTCTCCCCCCTTTTTTCCTTCCCGCTGTTCCAGGGGATTGAATTCAGCGAGATTCTCTTCTGGGTGGGTTTCACCTTTCTTATGGGTCTCTGGTTAGGATCGCAGATCTCTTCGGCCTTGATTCTCACTTCAAGCATGCGCTCTACTCGCAGAGAGACCCTCCTGCTCTCTGCGTCTTACGGAAAGCGGTCTACTGTATATAGCCTCCTTGATCGCTTTAGAGTATTTAAGCGATTCTTCTCTTCTACATGACACTAAACTTCAATGGTGGACCAGTGAACCTTCGTGCCTGCAAGTGGTACCACTCCGGTAGTACTTACCACGACATGCAGTTGAGGAGGTTTAGCACACTCTCCCCTCCTTGAACCTAATCCTGCTCTCACCTTCGATAAGAGGGGTAAAGCACAAGTATCAACCTTAGTGCTTAATACTTTTCTCGCCATTGAGAACTTGTTGTTTAACACAAGTACAGTGATATCGGTTTCCCAGCGCATCCATCGGCTCACCAGTTCTCATCAGTACCCTCAAACGTTCATCACTTATGAACGTTTTGATCGGACCATGACCTTGACTATTACCACTTCTACTACTACTAGTGGGCTGACGAGCTGTGTGTTGAAGTGATTAGATTGTCTCTTCTGCTCCCTGTCTCTTCCTTTTGGTACGTGGGTACCTTACAAGTCAACAACTTCATTGAATGAACGAGGTTCCTTACTTACGCATGCGCCCTCCTGTACGCTGCCACTTGGCAGGTAGAACACAGTTCTGCACAGCGATTGCCTCAATAGAAGTCTTCTGACCACTCGCCTCTGCCTCCTCTCCGATGATTCTGGACAAATCTTGTGAACATAATCCCTTGGGGTTATATGCTTCCCATCTCTTCACAAGTCCAAGAACTTGTTGGATCTATCTCACGGTTTTTGGGCCAATTCCATGGATCCTCTCCTCGGCCTTTCTTACCTGCATCATAGCCTAGTGGGGTTATTCTCCCCCTTTTTTTCCTTCCCGCTGTTCCAGGGGATTGAATTCAGCGGGATTCTCTTCCGGAGAAGCATATTCGACCAACTCTTAGCTTGAATGGCCCTACTATGTTGGAAACACTGCTTCTCGCCCAATCAGCCAAGACAAGCAACGTGGGGTCTGGTCAATACTTGGACGGGTGACCGCAGGGAATATGTACCACTGTGATTGGTGTTGTAGAAGTGCTACTTCTCTGGTTGTAGCTGCTCTAGCGCAGATGTTGAGAAAAGGGATGCAATGGACATCATAGATGTTCTTTTCCAAGAGACAACTCCCTTTTTCCTCGGTTCCCGAGGTTTTCATCTCTAAACTTCGAAGAAGCTTCATACATAGCCAGGCTTCTTCATCGAATCCAGCATGTTTGCAGACGTTAATCTCTCATGAATGTACGTTCTTCACCTACACTTTGTTCCTACTACAGAATGGCTTACATGGCATGTGCTTCAAGGACGAGGTTGCTGCTTCTGCTGCTACCTCTTCCCTTTTTTCCCGTCATGGTACATGACTACCGTATGGATAAGACCTGCGGTAGTTGCGCAGTTGTCAGCAGCGAATCGGATCCCGGACACGGTTTTGGAGGCAGATTCCTTGAATTTGCTCGTTCGCTGCTTTGGGAGACATAAACCCATGGTGTTACTTCCTCTCTCATTCCCTCAGTCCTAGGGAATTAAAATTCAGTGCTGTCTAATGCGTCAGCTATGGCAACTTAATTGCTAAGATCATCCATATTTATTGGATGATCTGGTCAACTGTGGGATGGGTGACCACCTGAGAGCACTAGAGGTTGTAGGCATCTTGGCACGATAGCTATAGCAACTTAGTTGCTAAGATCTTCCATATTTATCAGAGAATCCTGTTAACCCTGGGATGGGTGACCTCCTGAGAGCACCAGAGGCTGTTGGCATCTTGCATGTTCCCGGTCTCCGTCGGCCTATTCGCTCTCGGAGATTTGTGTGAGCACCTTCAGCCTCCATCTGTGGAGTCCTTTCCCAGTTAGTTTCTAGGGTATTGTTACTCTCCCTTCCCTCTGCAATTCATGAATGACCTTTAAACCTTTTAAGGGGATTAAACTTCAAGTATCTTATGACATTGTTATCGAGTCTGAACTAGTGTCTCCATCTAATATTTCGGCCTTGAGTCAGACTTCCCGGATTGTCCAATCCCGTAAGAGTTCGAGTAGAAAATGTTATTGGGAGAATCAAGTTCTCCTTCCTGAAAGAGAGATTGTAGTCCTTCAATGTTTGATGCACGCACTCGTGAGCAATATGTATCTGAGCGTGCAGTGAGTTTGGAATTGAATAGTTATTCACCGATGAGCACGCATGACTTTCTGAGACTAGAAGTGAAACCTTGCTTTGCCAGACGTTGTCTGTCCTTAGGGCAATCTGCTGTAATTTGCATGTTATTAGGCTTGACATTAGCAATTCTGTGGCACACAACATTGTGTTCACACACTAGTGCACACAGTGACAGAGCTTCATGTGATGCCATGGATCTGCGCATGCCTTCCATAGCACGTTCTTCCAAAGGGTAGATTATTTCCTTATGTCTCAAACGTGTTATCATAATTACACGATCACGTTTGATGATGACAAAGCTAGTGATGATGACAAGTGCTCTCATTTTAAGCATTCTTCTCCAGACGTACAGAGGATAGCTGATAAAGCGTGCCAGGGCACAACTTCCACTTGCATTTAGCCTAGATTATAGTATTTATTGACCAGATGGAAACTACATCTGTACAAGTGTTTGTTCGTACTGCTAAATTCTTTCATTATAGTCACATAGTCATATGACTTTGTATACACGGCCGGTTGGAAGAAAATGCAACTGCCACCCTTCCTTTCCTTCAGTTTGGTTGTGGTGGCCGATGTGGTAACGTCCCTGACTGGTGAACGCCAGTCTGGGGTTCGAGTCCCGCTCAGACTCGTTGATTCCTTTGGACGCTGCACCCACTCCATCCTTGTGAGCTAACAATGGGGGTTCAGGGGAGCCTATAGGTCTGTCCGCTGAGTCATTAGCAACAATTGCCTAGCTCTCCTTGGTCCTAGCTTGGGTGGAGAGGGGGCTTGAGTACTGATCATATATATATATATGGTCAGTCTCTAGGGCACTGTCATACTAGATTGGGCAATGTCACTGTCCCTTACCTCTGCCTTTAAGCCTTTAATATTACTAGGTAGAATCCCTTGGATGGTAATAGCTCAAAGTATACAGTTAGAGCAAAGAAGAAAAAACTCACCAAATTTTTTTCCTAATGAGAACATGAATGGCAAAGTAGTTTTACTATCAATAAAAGGGAATTAAAACTCGAATCCAATAGTACTGAACATCAGGAGCTGCTTGAGAGCCTCAAATTTGAAGCTTCGTATAGACCCTACTATTGTTAGCTCCCTGGCCAGTTTTACTAGAGACATTTAGTATTGAATGATATCGCTTTTACTCATATTCTTATGCCTTCCTACCCTGAATTTTACCTGGAAGGACTTGGCAGGTAGAAGGTAGAACCTCTGGGTTATGGTGAGGAAATGCAAGTTCCAAAACTTCATCTATTGTATATGTTCTTTGTATTGTTTAAGAAAGATAATCTATGTAGCAAGAGCAATTTTATGAATGATCAAATATTTTGTTAATACTAGGCCTATAGCTTAAGCCTCAAGTTTGGTTATGCAGTACGGTCCAGTTTTGGAAGATTCCCTTATCAATTTTCCAGCCTCTGTAGTGGTGGCAAGGAAAATTTCCAATAATTTTCATGACTTTTCAATAATTTTCTGGCCTTTTTTATTTTCATGAATCTTTTTGTATGTGAATTATAAACAAACTAGGCCTGTATGGAACAAAGTATTGAACTTTCAGGATTATTGCTATTCAACTTCTATAACAATATTTACTTTTCTGGTTTTAATTGAATATTCTTTAAATCTTTATTTATAATAAACGATGTTGGTGTAAATGGCCTTCGATATCAGGATGCCAGAGAACTTCAAATCAATCAATCAATGAATCTTATTCATTATCATTTGAACATCGATAATTTTTATTGATTTGAATTTTTTTGCATGAGGATTATAAACAAACTATATTGAACAAAGTATTGAACATCCTGGATTATTTCTCATTCATTATCCTTTGAACATCAATTTTTTTATATATGTGAATCTTTTTGCATGTGAATTATAAACAAACTATGCTGAACAAAGTATTGAACATCCTGGATTATTTCTCATTCATTATCATTTGAACATCTAATTTTTATTGACATGAATCTTTTTGTATGTGAATTATAAACAAACTATATTGAACAAAGTATTGAACATCCTGGATTATTTCTCATTCATTATCATTTGAACATTATTTTTTTATTTATATGAATCTGTTTGTATGTGAATTATAAACAAACTATACTGAACAAAGTATTGAACATCCTAGATTATTTCTCATTAGCATTTGAACATCTATTTTTTTTATATATGTGAATTATAAACAAACTATATTGAACAAAGTATTGAACCTCCTAGATTATTTCTCATTAGCATTTGAACAGAAATTTTATATTTTTTATTGATTATTGCTCAGAAATCTATCTATAATCTATATCTAGACTGTGTAAAGTTTTATTACTGATAACATTTTAACAATTTCTCATAACATTCTTCTTTTCTCTTACAGATCTTCTTAATCCACAAAGGTAGGTTCCACCATGATACATGTGAGCCTTGGCTTTTAGATTTGATACTTAGATATAAGAGAGGTTTATAATTTACCTTTTGTATTTATGCTTTTTAATATATGTGATGATAAATACCTAATGTTCATATTAGAATATTTTTCATATGCAAATGATCACCTTTGCCCTTTGGAGGAATTTTTGTCCCTAAAATGGTAAAAAAATTTCCCTAAAATGGTAAAAAATTTCCCTAAAATGGTAAAAAATTTCCCTAAAATGGTAAAAAAAATTTCCCTAAAATGGTAAAAAAAAATTCCCTAAAATGGTACAAAAATTTCCCTAAAATGGTAAAAAAATTTCCCTTTCGTGGAAGTAGAAGCGTTTTGATTGGGTGATATAAATGTATATTTATTTTACGTTTAGTATTTAAGGCCATATTATTTTTGTGTATTGAAGGTTCTTATTGATAATTGAAAAATCGGGTATTTTCGAAACATGATTTTTATGTCGCATACACTATTTTATTGACAGATTTTTGAATTTCTTATATAATGATTTTGTTTAATGCAATGTGTATTTATATGTATTTAATTTAATGTTTTTGCATATTACTATGTTTTATTATGCCATTTTTTATTTTATTGCATATTCTGTCTGTTATAAGTTATAATTGCATGTTAGCCAAGGCTCACTGTATAATACGTTTCTCTGAATGTTATTCTTGAATAAGAAAATGTTATGCAACTTATATTTGGTGCCTTGAACTCCAAAAGAGACATGTTAGAATCTTAAAGTAATTTACTAAATATTAAATGAGATAATTCAATAATGAATTCATTCTCTCTTGATTAGTAACGATATAACTTTTTATTCATTGTAAAATTACCTTTAATAAGAAGTAAATTCATAATCTTACAGTAGTTTATGAAATATTGAATAAGATAGCTTAGAATTAAATAATTTTTTAAATTAGTAACAATAGTTTATTCTTAATTGTAAATTTACTGATAATGAAAGGTATTGTAACGATTTCAAAAAAATCTTATAAGTTTTGTATTGCCCAAGCGAAATTGAAATAAGATAGTTTAAAATTAATTATTTTTTATTAAGTAAAAATATTTTTATTAATTATAAATCTTATGGCAGTCGTAAATTCATCTTAATTCATATTTATATTGCAATTTGGACCGTCAATTTGCAAAACATTACTATTCAGCATTTTGCAGAAGACAAGAAAGAAGGACTCTGCTTTTGGCTGCTTTAGACTTCGCTGGTTTTTGCTTTTTGGTTTTTGCTTTCTGGTTTTTGCTTAGGTTAGGATTGTTTAGGTGGTTTCATGCAATGCTTTAGTTCATGCGCTGTTTTACTTGGGTATTGATAAAAATGCTTGCTTGCTTGCGCGTTCTTGTTCTTCTGTAAAATGCTTTTGAATGGTAAACTGTTTTGGGACTTTCTGAGTCTTTAAAGTCAACGGAAGTTTTGAATAAAAAAGTCAAAATTTTAAGATGAGATAAATAATCGGATTTTTTCAAACTTTCTAAAAACTTCCTAAATAATTGTTTGAAAATTTAAATATTGATAATTGAAGATACAAAAAATTTAGAATTAAAAAAATTCAAATCATGTATTTGTATTCTATCAATAAGTAAAAATTTTAAGACTAGATAAATACTCAAATATTTTGAACTTTAAAAAACTTCCTAAGCAGTTGTTTGAAAACTTCAATATTGAAAATTAAAAATACATTAATGAAAAGATTATTCAAAATTTGTAAAAATAAAAAAAAATCTTTTACAAACTTTAAAAAATTCCTAATCAATTATTCGAAAACTTAAATATTGATAATTGAAAATACATTAGCGAACAGCTTATTCAAAATTTGTAAAATTACAAAAAATGATGTTCGTATTTCCATTCAATAATTATGTGAAATTATTTTGAAATATAATCGTTTTCATAATTTTAAAAACTATTGCCTTTTATTCGGCTTTCTAAACTTAATATTTTTTATAATTTTAAAAACTTTGCCTTGTAATCGACTTCCTAAATATCAAACGAACTTAATTCACATTTTCCTTATTCAAAATATAACCTTCAGAGTTTCAAACATGGTGGAAAAAAAACTACGGGTAGCAGAAGGTGGTGAGTTATATATATTAAACTAATCCAAAGATGATTATTTGTATTGCTTCCACAGGAGAATAAAATCTCTTTCAGGTTGTTGTTGTTGTTGTTGTCGTCGTCGTCCAAAGTTTCTTGCAGCTAACTTGCGCTTTGGCTTCATTTTTGAAAAAAAAAAAAGAATAATAGAAAGCGAGTAAATTAAATGAATTTTAATTATGCGTTCAAATTAGAGTTAAGTGAAATGCGAATCTCTCAGCTTGGCTTGTTTTAAATCCAATTAAGATAATTGCTTTTGCCTTCGATTTATTTATACGAAAGCGCTAGAGTAATTGTTTTGCGAAATTCCTAATGAATTTAGCGCATTAAGCCTAGAGTGGGAGGGGTGGGGGTGGTGGGTTAGTATTAACTGTGGTTTTAAAAAAGTCAATTGAGTTATATTTGATATTTAGGGTTTTAGATTAAAGGGCATTTAGGTTAGGTCAGGTTAGGTTAGGT
>NC_090753.1:71876357-71888857 GCF_036898095.1 Palaemon carinicauda
GGGGTATTATTGCTTAAGAATGAGAGATGGTTGAAATGATAAAGCCTGACCTTGAAGACGCTACGTTTCTTACCTAAATTTTGTGTATATATAGAGTCAGTGGTGAGAGACACTGTCCCCGGGCTGGACGATGTCAGTTCTGAACGTGGATGTTATTACCCGTAGAGTATCGTTGATATTCACAGATAAAATGTGTAAGTGCATTCTGTGCATTGTATTTGTTTTTCAAGTTAAGTTTTCCTTTAGGTTTATTGTAAGTAAAATTTTTCACTTTAATATTTGTAATATTGATAATTATGGTCTTCATAGTGCAAAGGTAATTAGTTTTATGGCTTTGAAGTTATTTGTTTTTTCTTTGGATCAGAATATCTTTGTATACCTAATAAAGAGTTTATCAATGCTTCCATAAGGCTTCAACCTTTGAAGCTTCTTTGAATTCGGAGACATCAATCAATAAACTCGTAACGTCACAAACATTACTTACGTTCAAAATTCTTTGTCACATCTGTATTTAAGCTCAAAATTGGCATTAGTTACTCCTGGAATATGAGTTTCAGTTCTGACAATAACATTGATTTTTTTTTATTCTGTTTTGGGAATAATCATGGTTTTTATGAAATGCTTCTCAACGTTTTTATGAGATATTTCTCTCTCTGGAAGGTTCGTCCTTGAAAATTCTTAACCTTTTTATGATACAATTCTCTCTGGAAGGTTCGTCCTTGAAAATTCTTAACCTTTTTATGATACAATTCTCTCTGGAAGGTTCGTCCTTGAAAATTCTTAACCTTTTTATGATACAATTCTCTCTGGAAGGTTCGTCCTTGAAAATTCTTAACCTTTTTATGATACAATTCTCTCTGGAAGGTTCGTCCTTGAAAATTCTTACCCTTTTTATGATACAATTCTCTCTGGAAGGTTCGTCCTTGAAAATTATACCTTTTTAAGATACAATTCTCTGTGGAAGGTTCGTCCTTGAAAATTCTTAACCTTTTTATGATACAATTCTCTCTGGAAGGTTCGTCCTTGAAAATTCTTAACCTTTTTATGATAAAATTCTCTCTCTGGAAGGTTCGTCCTTGAAAATTCTTAACCTTTTTAAGATAAAATTCTCTTTGGAAGGTTCGTCCTTGAAAATTCTTAACCTTTTTATGATACAATTCTCTCTGGAAGGTTCGTCCTTGAAAATTCTTAACCTTTTTATGATACAATTCTCTCTGGAAGGTTCGTCCTTGAAAATTCTTACCCTTTTTATGATACAATTCTCTCTGGAAGGTTCGTCCTTGAAAATTCTTAACCTTTTTAAGATACAATTCTCTGTGGAAGGTTCGTCCTTGAAAATTCTTAACCTTTTTATGATACAATTCTCTCTGGAAGGTTCGTCCTTGAAAATTCTTAACCTTTTTAAGATACAATTCTCTCTGGAAGGTTCGTCCTTGAAAATTCTTAACCTTTTTATGATACAGTTCTCTCTGGAAGGTTCGTCCTTGAAAATTCTTAACCTTTTTATGATACAATTCTCTCTGGAAGGTTCGTCCTTGAAAATTCTTAACCTTTTTATGATACAGTTCTCCCTGGAAGGTTCGTCCTTGAAAATTCTTAACCTTTTTAAGATACAATTCTCTCTCTGGAAGGTTCGTCCTTGAAAATTCTTAACCTTTTTATGATAAAATTCTCTCTCTGGAAGGTTCGTCCTTGAAAATTCTTACCCTTTTTATGATAAAATTCTCTCTCTGGAAGGTTTGTCCTTGAAAATTCTTAACCTTTTTATGATACAATTCTCTCTGGAAGGTTCGTCCTTGAAAATTCTTAACCTTTTTAAGATACAATTCTCTCTCTGGAAGGTTCGTCCTTGAAAATTCTTAACCTTTTTATGATAAAATTCTCTCTCTGGAAGGTTCGTCCTTGAAAATTCTTAACCTTTTTATGATACAATTCTCTCTGGAAGGTTCGTCCTTGAAAATTCTTAACCTTTTTATGATACAATTCTCTCTGGAAGGTTCGTCCTTGAAAATTCTTACCCTTTTTATGATACAATTCTCTCTGGAAGGTTCTTCCTTGAAAATTCTTAACCTTTTTATGATAAAATTCTCTCTCTGGAAGGTTCGTCCTTGAAAATTCTTACCCTTTTTATGATACAATTCTCTCTGGAAGGTTCTTCCTTGAAAATTCTTACCCTTTTTTATGATACAATTCTCTCTGGAAGGTTCGTCCTTGAAAATACTTACCCTTTTTATGATACAATTCTCTCTCTGGAAGGTTCGTCCTTGAAAATTCTTACCCTTTTTATGATACAATTCTCTCTGGAAGGTTCGTCCTTGAAAATACTTACCCTTTTTATGATACAATTCTCTGTGGAATGTTCGTCCTTGAAAATTCTTACCCTTTTTATGATACAATTCTCTCTGGAAGGTTCGTCCTTGAAAATACTTACCCTTTTTATGATACAATTCTCTCTGGAAGGTTCGTCCTTGAAAATTCTTAACCTTTTTAAGATACAATTCTCTGTGGAAGGTTCGTCCTTGAAAATTCTAAACCTTTTTATGATACAATTCTCTGGAAGGTTCGTCCTTGAAAATTCTTAACCTTTTTAAGATACAATTCTCTCTGGAAGGTTCGTCCTTGAAAATTCTTAACCTTTTTATGATACAATTCTCTCTGGAAGGTTCGTCCTTGAAAATTCTTAACCTTTTTAAGATACAATTCTCTCTGGAAGGTTCGTCCTTGAAAATTCTTAACCTTTTTAATATACAATTCTCTCTCTGGAAGGTTCGTCCTTGAAAATTCTTACCCTTTTTATGATACAATTATCTCTGAAAGGCTCGTCCTTGAAAATTCTTAACCTTTTTATGATACAATTCTCTCTCTGGAAGGTTCGTCCTTGAAAATTCTTACCCTTTTTATGATACAATTCTCTCTCTGGAAGGTTCGTCCTTGAAAATTCTTACCCTTTTTATGATACAATTCTCTCTGGAAGGTTCGTCCTTGAAAATTCTTACCCTTTTTATGATACAATTCTCTCTGGAAGGTTCGTCCTTGAAAATTCTTACCCTTTTTATGATACAATTCTCTCTGGAAGGTTCGTCCTTGAAAATTCTTAACCTTTTTATGATACAATTCTCTCTCTGGAAGGTTCGTCCTTGAAAATTCTAAACCTTTTTATGATACAATTCTCTGGAAGGTTCGTCCTTGAAAATTCTTAACCTTTTTATGATACAATTCTCTCTGGAAGGTTCGTCCTTGAAAATTCTTAACCTTTTTATGATACAATTCTCTCTGGAAGGTTCGTCCTTGAAAATTCTTAACCTTTTTATGATACAATTCTCTCTGGAAGGTTCGTCCTTGAAAATTCTTAACCTTTTTATGATACAATTCTCTCTGGAAGGTTCGTCCTTGAAAATTCTTAACCTTTTTAAGATATAATTCTCTCTCTGGAAGGTTCGTCCTTGAAAATTCTTAACCTTTTGATGATACAATTCTCTCTGGAAGGTTCGTCCTTGAAAATTCTTAACCTTTTGATGATACAATTCTCTCTGGAAGGTTCGTCCTTGAAAATTCTTAACCTTTTTAAGATACAATTCTCTCTGGAAGGTTCGTCCTTGAAAATTCTTAACCTTTTTAAGATATAATTCTCTCTGGAAGGTTCGTCCTTGAAAATTCTTAACCTTTTTATGATACAGTTCTCTCTGGAAGGTTCGTCCTTGCCAAGATTCTTGGGCACAATGTGTCCTACAATACCAAAGGCGTTTTTAGATTTATTTCAGAGGCAGGTCCTCTTAAAGTTCCTTTATATTGACCTGTTTTTTATGGTTTTTAATTGAATTTCCTTTATGATTTATAACAAATGATATCGGCTTTAATGACCTTTGATGTCAGGATGTTAGAAGACAAAATCTCTCTCTCGCTCTCTTTCTCTCTCTCTCTCTCTCTCTTTCTCTCTCTCTCTCTCTCTCTCTCTCTCTCTCTCTCAGAATGCATCTATAATGTTCAAAACGCTCCCAGAAGACTGACTCTCTCTCTCTCTCTCTCTCTCTCTCTCTCACACACAGAATGCATCTATAATGTTCAAAACGCTTCCAGAATACTAAAATTATAGAAAGACCATTGCTCATAATGCATGTATAATGTTCAAAACGCTCCTAGAACTCTCTCTCTCTCTCTCTCTCTCTCCTCTCTCTCTCTCTCCCTGCCATTAGCTGTACAAGTGACGCCAGACATTAAAAGTTTTTTCATTAACCGAAGGATACTAATTATGATTCCATACTCCCAAATCCCCCCCCCCCCTCCTCTCTCTCTCTCTCTCTCTCTCTCTCTCTCTCTCTCTCTCTCGTTATCGGAAGTTCGCCTACAACTTATTTTCAAATCGAAATATCTATGGAGACCTATTACATCTCATCTGTTATTATTATTGTTATTATTATCATTATTATTATTATAAGCTAAGCTACAACCCTAGCTGGAAAACCAAGATGCTATAGCTCAAGGGCTCCAGAAGGGAAAAATAGCCCAGTGAGGAAAGGAAATAAGGAAATAGATAAAATACAAGCAAAGTAATGAACAGTTAAAATGAAATACAGTATTTTAAGAACAGTAATAACATTAAAACAGAACATATATAAACTATAAACAAGACATGTTCTAAATGTTACGTGATTGAATAAAAATAGGGGATAGTATCCTGCTTTTCTAAGTAGGGTTGTAGCTTAGCAACTACTACTACTACTACTACTACTACTACTACTACTACTACTACTAATAATAATAATAATAATAATAATAATAATAATAATAATAATAATAATAATATACAAGAACACTTATTTGTTTTCATCTTATTTGATCTTATTTATATAATTTTCAAAACTTTCCTTTTTAAAGGTTTAAAGGGTCGTTTTTAAGGGTTATTTTAAAGGCTCGTTTTTAAGGGTTATTTTAAAGGCTCGTTTTTAAGGGTTATTTTAAAGGCCGCTCGTGAATGGCAGTGGCAAGGCTATTATGCAGGACAATGCCCTAGAGACTGACCATATATCCATATGATCAGTGCCCAAGCCTTCCTCTCCACCCAAGCCAGGACCAAAGAGGGCCAGGCTATGGCTGCTGATGACTCGGTAGATAGACACCCATAGGCTCCCCAGACCTCCCATCCTTAGCTCACAACGATGGTGAGGTTACAGACAATAAAGCAACTATCGAGTTTGAGCGGGATTCGAACTCCAGTCCGGCGATCTCCAGGCGGGGACGTTTCCAATGCGCCACCACATATTGCAAATCAAGGTCTATATATATATGTGTATATATATATATATATATATACATACATATATATATATGTATATATATATAATATATATATACATATATATATGTATATATATATATATATATATATGTGTGTGTGTATGTATGTATGTATGTATGTATGTATGTATGATAAATTTTGCACATTTAGACGTGTTTTTCATATTCAAAAATATATATGGCTTATTTGAATATATATATATATATATATATATATACTGTATATTTGTAACTTCATCAGCGGTCAGTTTGAAATAAAACCATTCGTATTGCGGTTACTTAGTGTTGTGTAACCCGTAAACCAAAGATTGCTGCCTTAACTAATTAACTAATTCCATCGAGATCATAGCTGCATTGTAAAGTGACATGGGAGATTTGGTATCAATATATAAATATGAGATTATGTAAAAAAATAGTTCATCTTCCACTCAAGGATTATGTTAGTTGAACACGAAACGAAGCTGAAAACAAATTAATTGATTTGGGAAAGCCAATATGAAATTAATAAAACTTATATAATTAATTTTTTGATAGGTCTTTTTATTAATCTGAGATTATATAAAAAAATAGTTCATCTTCCACTCAAGGATTATGTTAGTTGAACACGAAACGAAGCTGGAAACAAATTAATTGATTTGGGAAAGCCAATATGAAATTAATAAAACTTATATAATTAATTTTTTGATAGGTCTTTTTATTAATCTGAGATTATATAAAAAAATAGTTCATCTTCCACTCAAGGATTATGTTAGTTGAACACGAAACGAAGCTGGAAACAAATTAATTGATTTGGGAAAGCCAATATGAAATTAGGAAATAGTTATATAATTAATTTTTTGATAGGTCTTTTTATTAATCTGAGATTATATAAGAAAATACTTAATCTTCCACTCGGGGATCATGTTAGTTGAACATTGAACGAAGCTGAAAACAAATTAATTGATTTGGGAAAGGCAATACGAAACTAAAAAAATTGTTTATCTAATTCATTTTTTTGATAAGTCTTCTTTTTATTAATCTGTGGGACTTTTATAGCAATACGAAACTAAAAAAAATTGCTTATCTAATTCATTTTTCTATAAGTCTTTCTTTTTATTAATCGGTGGGACTTTTAATAGTGAAATCTTCCCATTCACTCCTTTGAAATTGCCGCAATAGCTGACATGACCAGTATTCATTATGAAAAATTATTCATGGATTTTGCAACGGGGTTTTCTGATCGATGAAAAATGAATTCAACATTGACTGGGATCTTGTATGATGCAAATATTGTTGCAAATATAGTCGATATCGACTAATTTCAATGTTTTTCTTATTTTAGTCTGAGAAAATTTGCATTTATCATAACTTGGGCAAAGGTCAGGCTATTTTAGAAATGGAAGTTATTCAATGAGATAAAAAATGTTAAGGTTTTAAAATGTTTAATTGCACCCTGGGTTCTGGTTTAGTTAATTTGATTTGATTTGCAAGTTGGAAGCTTTATATCTTAATATTTTCTTTCTTATTTGCAGCTTCTTATCTTAATATTTTCTTCCTTATTGATAGCTTCTTATCTTAATATTTTCTTTCTTATTTGCAGCTTCTTATCTTAATATTTTCTTCCTTATTGATAGCTTCTTATCTTAATATTTTCTTCCTTATTGATAGCTTCATATCTTAATATTTTCTTCCTTATTGATAGCTTCATATCTTGATATTTTCTTCCTTATTGATAGCTTCATATCTTGATATTTTCTTTCTTATTGATAGCTTCATATCTTAATATTTTCTTATTGGCAGCTTTATATCTTAATATTTTCTTTCTTATTTGCAGCTTCATATCTTAATATTTTCTTCTTTTTCTTTCTTATTTGCAGCTTCATATCTTAATATTTTCTTCCTTATTGATAGCTTATCTTGATATTTTCTTATTAGCAGCTTTATGTCTTAATGTTTTGTTTCTTATTGGCAGCTTTATATCATGATATTTTCTTTCTTATTGGCAGCTTTATTTCTTAATACTTTCTTTCTTATCGATAGCTTTATATCTTAATATTATTTTCCTATTGGCAGCTTTATATCTTAAATATTTTCTTTCTTATTTTCAGCTTTCTATCTTAATATTTGCATTTTATTGGCAGCTTAATATCTTAGTATTATTTTCTTATTAGCCTTTTTATAACTTAATATTTTTTTTCTTATCGACAGCTTTATATCTTAATATTTTCTTTCTTATTGGCAGCTTTATATCATGATATTTTCTTTCTTATTGGCAGCTTTATTTCTTAATATTTTCATTCTTATCGATAGCTTTATATCTTAATATTTGCTTTTTATTGGCAGCTTTATATTTTAATATTTTCTTTTTTACTTACTGGCAGCTTTATATCTTAATATCTTTCTTATTGGCAGCTCCATATCTTAATATTTTCTTTCCTACTGCCAGCTTTATATCTTAATATTTTCTTTCTTATTGGCAGCTTCATATCTTAATATTTTTTTTCTTATTGGCATCTTTATATCTTGATATTTTCTTTCTTATTGGCAGCTTTATATCTTATTATTTTCTTTCTTATTGGCAGCTTTATATCTTAAATATCTTTCTTATTGGCAGCTTTATATCTTATTATTTTCTTTCTTACTGCCAGCTTTATATCTTGATATTTTCTTTCTTATTGGCAGCTTTATTTCTTATTATTTTCTTTCTTATTGGCAGCTTTATTTCTTATTATTTTCTTTCTTATTGGAAGCTTTATATCTTAATAGTATTTTCTTATTGGCATCTTTAAATCTTAATATTTTCTTTCTGTGCTTCAAAGAGAAATTAAATTTTATATGTTGTATAACCAGAGGCGTCGTTCTTTTATTTTTATTTTTATTTATTTTTCTCATTTAGCAACAGTTGTTTTTGTTTTACTGTTAATACAATAGTGATGGTGGTTTCTCCCCCCCCCCCCTCACCCCTGGCCTAAATTTCATAATCCTCCTGTCCAACCCTAAAAGGAACCTGTAGAAGTAGCAGCATTAGTTATGCACCTACTTTCTCTCTCTCTCTCTCTCTCTCTCCTCTCTCTCTCTCTCTCTCTTTTTTTTTCCCTTCATATCAAATTTTTCCAACTGACGTAATGGTTGGAAAGTAGGAGCTTTAAGCTCTCTCTCTCTCTCTCTCTCTCTCTCTCTCTCTCTCTCCATATTTTCAAATTTTCCCAACTGACATATCGTAGGAAAGTAGTATGAGATTTGAACTTTCTCTCTCTGTCTCTGTCTGTCTGTCTCTCTCTCTCTCTCTCTCTCTCTCTCTCTCTCTCCTCTCTCTCTCTCTCTCTCTCTCTCTCTCTCTCTCTTTTTCCCCTTCATATCAAATTTTTCCAACTGACATATAGAAGGAAAGTATGAAATTTAAACTCTCTCTCTCTCTCTCTCTCTCTCTCTCTCTCACTGAGGGACCTGGGGGAACCCAAACAAAAAATAAGGCAATAAGGTAAGGTCCTCCCTTCATATCAGATTTTTCCAACTGACATATAGTAGGAAAGTATGAGATTTAAACACACCCCCCTCTCTCTCTCTCTCTCTCTCTCTCTCTCTCTCTCTCCATCATATATCTGTATGCTTACAATGTTCATCTCTATTCCTCGAATGATTTCCTTGCATCTGGGCGTAATTACTTGCATTGAAGTTCATTGAAGTTCTTCCCCCCTACATAACTTTATTTTCATCATCGTCCTCTCTTGATGAGCCTCTTCTTGATACCTGTTTGCTTCAGGAGGGAAAGGGTTCCTTTCTTAATCTTATAACTACTCAGAGAACCGAAGGGCCTTGATTAGTTTGGATAGGCGAGATGGAAGGAGATTTGGTGCTTTCAATGGGGTAGTATTTCAGAATATTACAGTACAGGCCATTGTAGACTTGAAGCTATTAATAGATGTTTGTTTCTGAATGTAAGACTTGGGAAGCTGTAAGCTATTAATAGGTGTTTGATTCTGAATGTAAGACTTGGGAAGCTGAAGATATTAATAGATGTTTGTTTCTGAATGTAAGACCTGGGAAGCTGTAAGCTATTAATAGATGTTTGTTTCTGAATGTAAGACCTGGGAAGCTGTAAGCTATTAATAGATGTTTGTTTCTGAATGTAAGACCTGGGAAGCTGTAAGCTATTAATAGATGTTTGTTTCTGAATGTAAGACTTGGGAAGCTGTAAGCTATTAATAGATGTTTGTTTCTGAATGTAAGACCTGGGAAGCTGTAAGCTATTAATAGATGTTTGTTTCTGAATGTAAGACCTGGGAAGCTGTAAGCTATTAATAGATGTTTGGTTCTGAATGTAAGAACTGCGTAGATGAAATCTCTGCTTTGAATTTCCATATGTTCGTGTTGTGGACTAAAGTTATTCATGTGGCTCGGTTACCTAAAGAAAATGAAAGTTTCATAAACAGCCAAGTGTCACAAACATATTAATAGGCTTTTGTGGAGATAAGTTGATTTTGATTCTAATTACAAAATCTATATTTGAAAGGAATTTGTAGCCTAAAGCATAGTAGGAATTATCTAATTATCTCTTCTTATAGCTGAATGGTTACAATAGTTGAATCTCCCCTTGATTTTGACTAGGCAAAATCAAGATAGTAGTTAAACAAGGCTTGACCATTTCTGCACTGTAATTGTACAGTGGCTAACATCCACTTGGACAGGGTAGAAGAGACTTTAGTTATGGTAAGCAGCTCTTCTAGGAGAAGGACACTCCAAAATCAAACCATTGTTTTCTAATCTTGGGTTGTGGCATAGCCTCCATACCATGGTCCTCCACTGTCTTGGGTTAGAGTTCTGTTTGAGGGTACACTCAGGTACACTATTCTATGTTTCCTCATTCCTTTCCTCATTGTGCTATTTCCTATGTTGTAGCCATTGGGAATAGAGTGTCCTGCTTTTCCAACTAGGGTTGTGGCTTAGTTAGTAATAATGATAATGTTAATAGTTAATGTTTATAGTTTATAAATTAAATATGTTTTAATGTTGTTAATGTTTTTAAAGTATTTTATTTTAATTTTCATTACTTCTTATAATGTTTATTTATTTCCTTATTTCCTTTCCTCACGGGGCTATTTTCCCTGTTGGACCCCTTGGGCTTATAGCATCTTGCTTTTCCAACTATGGTTGTAGCTTAGCTACTACTACTACTACTTACTACTACTACTACTACTACTACTACTACTACTACTACTAATAATAATAATAATAATAATAATAATAATAATATAAAGAATTTCCTCTTGAGCCTGCTCCCTTGGCAAAGTGAATTTAATAATAGAAAGTATTTTTGCCTCAATTTTTGAATAGATGAAACTCACGAATGTCAGTGATAATGATAATGGAATGAAGTGTACAGTATTTTGATAAATAAGATAAATGGAGCAGAAGGGAAAAGCAAAACCTTTAGAATCAAGCCTGATCCAGAAAGGAAATATGATCATCATCATCATCACTGTGTTTGATACCAGCAAAGGTACAACCTTGGAAAATCAGAATTCACTGAAAACGTAAACAAGTAGAAAAAAGGACCTCCTTTCAATAGGATATATTCGAGAGACAGTTTTTTGGAATTGAAGGATACCAGTTGGTTAGGATTTTCAAGCCAGCAATCCTATTTTTATCGCCTGTAGATTGGAGCTTAGAGATTTTCAGAATAGCTCTATTGCATTCAAAGACGTAGCCTATGAAATTCAGTGTTGAGGATACATAGAATGATCTCAACTGGATATTCTCTCTCTCTCTCTCTCTCTCTCTCTCTCTCTCTCTCTTCAAAAAATTTTGTCTATGAAATTCAGTGTTGAGGATACATAGAATAATCTCAGCTGGACATTCTCTCTCTCTCTCTCTCTCTCTCTCTCTCTCTCTTCAAAGATGTCTATGAAATTCAGTGTTGAGGATACCTGGAATGATCTTAGCTGGCCTCTCTCTCTCTCTCTCTCTCTCTCTCTCTCTCTCTCTCTCATAACAAAATAGAAAATATATGGAACAGACTAACTGCGAATGTAGTAGTGAAGAGTAAACACGTTCAAACTAATTCGCTCTACCCGAGAGGAAATGGAGTATCCACGGATGGACTAAAAAGTCTTTGAGACATCCAAAATCGTTGTAACACCCCCTCCTCTCTCTCTCTCTCTCTCTCCTCTCCTCTCTCTCTCTCTCTCTTTAGGCAAGAGCTGTAGCTAAACTTGGCAAAGATTGTTGATTAATTCTAATCTTTTATCAGTTAATAGCTCATCTGCTCAAGGTCCCACCCCAATTTTGTGCCAGCAATTATAGGTCTTTTAATTTCTACGGTTATAATAAGCTCTTGAAGCAGGGTTATGGTGGCCGATGTGGTAACGTCCCTGACTGGTGAACGCCTGACGGGTTCAAGTCCCGCTCAAACTCGTTAAGTTCCTTTGGTCGCTGCAACCTCACCATTCTTGTGAGTTAAGGTTTGTGGGTCATCATCATGCATTGCCTGGTCCTCCTTGGTCCTAGCTTGTGTGGAGAGTGGTCTTGGGCTCTGATCATATCATGTAATATAGTCAGTCTCTAGGGCATTGTACTGCTTGATAGGGCAATGTCACTATCCCTTACCCCTGCCATTCATGAGCGGCCTTTACACCTTTTAGAAGAAAGGTCTTCTTTGATTGCCACATGAGAGATTAGCTCCAACTACTTACATTATTATTATTATTATTATTATTATTATTATTACTTGCTAAGCTACAACTGTAGTTGGAAAAGCAGTATGCTATAAGCCTAGGGGCTCCAGCAGGGAAAATAGCCCATTGAGGAAAGGAAACAAGGATTCCCAAAGCAATTTTTTTGTTTGTAAGGCACTTACTGCTGACAGTCCCCTTCTTCTTAACTAGTTGTAGTTAGTATGTTGCTAATAAACAAATGTAGCAACTAGTTTTAATTAACATGCTGGTTATTCTTTATTTTGCTTCAATTTTTTAAACGGGTTAATGTGTTTTTTAACGAATTTGAGAAGTACTTCAGATGTTTAAAAATCACTTAAGTCTTACTAGCCGAACCCGTGTAAATTACACGAAATGATATTTTCAATACTAATTATCTTGTTCCGAACCTATACATGTTTAAATAAAATGTCCAGAGATTAATTTTATAATCTAGGTTATGGAAATTGATAGAACTCAATTTTTTGTCTAATATTTAAAAAAAGTTAGTGCTAAAGACAAAACTGAGAAAAC
>NC_090753.1:71893857-71903857 GCF_036898095.1 Palaemon carinicauda
GCCCCAACAGGGAAAGTAGCCCAGTGAGGAAAGGAAACAAGGAAAAATAAAGTAAGAAGAGTAACAACATTAAAATAAATTTCTCATTTATAAACTATAAAAACTTTAACAAGACAAGAGGAAGAGAAATAAGATAGAATAGTGTGCTTGAGTGTACCCTCAAGCAAGAGAACTCTAACCCAAGATAGTGGAAGACCATGGTACAGTTTTCAAAACTATAAAACACATTCGAACGTCCATCCTTATGCAGACGCCATCGTCCAACAGAGAAAATAGCCCAGTGAAGAAAGGAACAAGGAAAAATAAAATATTAAAATAAATATCTTCTATATAAACTATAAAAACTTTAACAAGGGGAAGAGAAATAAGATAGAATATTGTGCTTGAGTGCACCCTCAAGCAAGAGAATTCTAACCCAAGACAGTGGAAGACCATGGTACAGAGGCTATGGCACTACTCAGGACTATAGAACAATGGTTTGAGTTTGGAATGTCCTCCTCCTAGAAGAGCTAAACAGTCTTCAAAACTATAAAACACATTCGAACATCCATCCTTATTCAGACACCATCGTCCTCATGTACCTATTTTATAAAATTCAGCCTTTGTAATCCATTTATATATCTTCGCAATAATTGAGTAATGTTTTCATTAGATGTTTACTCACTTCAGGATGAAAGGTGTGGCTTAAGCAACTTGTTAATTGGAGCCAAATGATGTTTGATGATGTATATTAGAGGGAACTCGGATGAAGAGAAGGGGAACAGACGATGTTATATAAGAGTATTATAAGGATAAGGACAAGGATAAGGATAAGCATAAGGATAAGGATAGGGAAGTGGGGAATATGGGGAAAGGAAGAGTACCCCTGGATACAATCCAGTTTATAGCTCAAAGGCAGGTACTCCGGATGGGAAAGAATAAGGGAAAAGGGAGAAAGAGATTTACAGGAGAAGAATAAAAGAGAGGGGCAGACCCTCATGCGACATTAGATATGATTAGTAGCAGGGAGAGGAATGGTTTTTTTGTTCAATGTCTAGCCCTGTTGCAGGAGTATGTCTGTCTGACACCTATTTTGATGGTAAGAGTTGCTTAAATGACTTTCCTTCGAATGGTTGATGTGAACAGATCTCTGAGGCTTTTAAGCCCTTGCTGTCTTGTTTGGGGGTGGGAGCCTCGTCATTAATTTTAATTAATTGTGACCCATTGTTACTGCAATCTGTTCCCTTTAAGTCGTTCTGTTTTGCAAAATGTTTAATGAATTCATAGGGGTCTCTGGTATAATCCCCAGGAAGTTATCTTAAAATCATTTATTCTAATTGTCCTTTACTTTTCTTGTAGTGTTTCATCATCATCATCATCATCTCCTTTTACTCCTATTGACACAAAGGACCTCTAAATAATTACCTGTTAGGCTCTAGCAATATTAATTTCACTTTTAGGGATTAAGCACTTTGGATTTATTAAACGAAATCTCATCTGGATTTTGGTCACTTATTTTTTTCTGTATGGTATTTAAATGGTTTATGAATTCAAATATTTGTATTTTCGACATATTGAAACTAGTTTTTTTTATGATGTGAATGTAAAATTTCGAGCTGTTATAAATTCAAAATAAAATCTATTCCATGCTACGGAATTCTTGAAAAATTTTTGGGCATATTGAAATTAGTTTTTTCATGATGTGAATGTAAAATTTCGAGATGTTATAAATTCAAAATGGAATCTATTCCGTTTAGTGCTACGAAATTCTTGAAAAATATCTTGCATATTTTGATTTGAGCAGGTTTCCAATTTACTCAGGTAGAATAGAATCATGCAGTTCCCCCTTCTTTTTTCCAGACCTGATTCTCAGAATTTCTCTATTTTCCCGTTGTTTGGAAGTGGTTCATGATATTCCTTTTTTTTTACATTGTGTTTTTCGTCTATTTTTGTAGGAATTGTTTTTTGCTTTAGATAGCTTCCTGTTATCTGCAGCTTGACAAAGAATTTAATTGTTAGTCTAAATCTGTTATACTGAAGTGGGACGAGTTATTTCATGTATTTTATTTATATTTACAATTTTATTATTGAGATTGAGGTGGCTGATATTGTAACGTCCTTGACTGGTGAACGCCAGTCTGAAGTTCGAGTCCCGACCAAACTCGTTAGTTCCTTTGGCCTCTACAGCCTCACCATCCTTGTCAGTCAAGGATGGGACGTTTAGGGGAGCCAATTTCTTTAAGATCCCTCGAAAGGTGATTTAGAATATCTAGGACTGATGTCCTGTTTGGGATTCATGAACTCTCTGTCAACGTGGCATTGCCATTTTCACTCTTGTAGTACCAGCATGTTTTAAAATATTTTATTTCAGTTGTTCATTACCTCTTATATCTTTTATTAATTTTTTTTTCATCTCTGGGCTATTTTTCCCTGTTGGAGCCCTTTGGCTTATAGCATCTTGCCTTACCAATTAGGGTTGTAGCTTAGCTAGTAATGATAATGATGATAATAATAATGATAATAATAATAATAATAATAATAATTAATAATGATTAATAACAATAAATAATTAATAATTAATGATAATAATAATAATAATAATAATAATAATAATAATAATAATAATAATAATTTTGACTTAGTTTTGTTCAGGAAAACTGTTTTCATCTAACATGAAAATAAACTTAGAACAAATTTCATAGACCGATTTGAAATCACAATCTGGACTCTCACTTATACATTTATTTATGCAAAAGCTTCTTATTGAGCAATGCAGGTTCAAAGAGGCTTCAATTGCCATAAATGTGATTCGTTTAGCGATGCCTTACAAGAACACTGGAAATCACACGCTTTTGTTTGAACCTTTTACGAAGCCCAACAGCCATTTTGATTCCAGTTCGTTTCGTGATATTGTTTTCGAAATTATGAAAGCCAAGCGTAACTATAGTCAATTCTTTTTTGGGAGACAGATTTGCACCGTCTCGCAAAGGGTGTCCTTTTTAGCTCGGAAAAGTTTCCTGATCGCTGATTGGTTGGACAAGATGATTCTAACCAATCAGCGATCAGGAAACGTTTCCGAGCTAAATGGGCACCGCTGCGAGTCAGTGCAAATGCGCCTCATTAAAAAAAATGAGTATAATTCATGTTTTTATTTTTGTAAGGTGAAATATAATGCAAAGTCTTTTTTTTTAATAATTAAGAACTTCATTAACAGTTTTTTTAACCCCCATCTTTTTCTCTTGTAAGAATTCATTATGATTTTACAGATCGGAGTATTATAACAAAACAGCTGGGAATTAGCGGATAATGGCTTATATTCAGTTATTAATGAACCAGTGGGGTTACTTTTAATAGATTTTAAACCGATATTCACTGGGGAAAAGGAATTATTAAGGTTCATAGGTTTTGCTTGATGTATACTTTTTTTTTTTTTTTTTTTTTTTTTTTTTTTTTTACTGGTTGAAAACAACACCGTTACACCCAATGTTTAATGAAGTATTTGTTTTCATTGATGATTATTTACATGCAAATATGTTTTGCTGGAAAGCCATTTGTAAGGCTCTTAGGTTTAGTTCAGATACATTTTAGTTTCCAGGCACTTTTAGTGAAATATAATCACTAAGATGAACTTTTCGACTTTTTTTTTTTTTTTTTTATCTGGCAGACCCGTATTTCATGCTCCTCAAAAAAAGACTATATATATATATATATATATATATATATATATATATATATATATATATATATATATATATATATATATATATATATATATTCAATATCAATAACCAATCTATATTTGTCTGTCATCAATGTTATGTGTAGGGTACCAATCACCAGTTGAGATACTACCGCTAGAGATGTATTTGGATCTTTGACTGGCTAGACAGGACTACATTTGATCCCTCTCTTTGATTACGGCTCATTTTTATTTTGCCTACACATACACCGAATAGTCTGGGCCTATTCTTTACATATTCTCATCTATCCTCATACACCTGACAACACTGAGATTACCAAACAATTCTTCTTCGCTCAAGTGGTTAACTACTGCACTATTCTCTTGGTAAGGGTAGAAGAGACTTTAGCTATAGTAAGCAGCTCTTCTAGGAGAAGGACACGCCAAAATCAAACTATCGTTCTCTAGTCTTGAGTAGTGCCGTAGCCTCTGTACCATAGTCTTCCACTGTCTTGGGGTTAGAGTTCTCTTGCTTGAGGGTACGCTCGGGCACACTATTCTATCTTATTTGTCTTCCTCGAGGGTACACTTTGTCACACTATTCTATCTAATTTATTTTCCTCTTGTTTTTATAGTTTATATATGAAAGATTTATTTTAATATTGTTACTATTCTTGAAATATTTTATCTCGAGTGTTCATTACTTATTATGTGGGTTATTTATTTCCCTGTTGGAGCCCCAGGTATTATAACATCTTGCTTCCCAACTAGGGTTGTACCTTAGCTTATAATAATAATAATGATAATAATCAGTATGTGTTATATCGGGGTGCAATGAATGACGATATTGTCTGGGCATAAAATCAACCTAATCCTTCTGATTATTCTCTCTCTCTCTCTCTCTCTCTCTCTCTCTCTCTCTCTCTCTCTCTCTCTCTCTCTCTCTCTCTCAACAGATACAGTACAATTGACTTCATCTTTTCGACCTATCTCAAGATGACCCTTTTTTAGAATTTTCAAAATGACCCTTTAAAAGAATTTTCAAAATGACCCTTTTTAAGAATTTCCAAAATGACCCTTTCTAAGAATTTCCAAAATGACCCTTTTTAACAATTTCCAAAATGACCCCTTCTAAGAATTGTCTATGATGACCCTTTTTAAGAATTTCCATAATGACCCTTTCTAAGAATTTCCAAAATGACCCCTTCTAAGAATTGTCTATGATGACCCTTTTTAAGAATTTTCAAATGACCCTTTCCAAGAATTTTCAAAATGACCCTTTCTAAGAATTTGCAAAATGACCCTTTCTAAGAATTTTGAAAACGACCCTTTCTAAGAATTTTCAAAATTACCCTTTCTTAGAATTTCCAAAATGACCCTTTCTAAGAATTTTCAAAGTGACCCTTTCTTAGAATTTTCAAAGTGACCCTTTCTTAGAATTTTCAAAACGACCCTTTCTAAGAATTTTCAAAACGACCCTTTCTATGAATTGAATGAAAGCTCATGATAGAGACGACTGTCGAAATCTAATTGAGGCCTTTTGCGTCAATAAGCGTAGGAGATGATGATGATGATGATGATGATGATGATAAATCAATTATCTCCCATTTGAAAATGATTCAACTCGTGTCTAGAAATGAGAGGACCGGTCCGCTCCACCCCCAATCGGTCATTTTAGTCATTTAGCCAATGCCATGAAAATATCCCAGAATACAATTTTGAAAGTAGAATTTTCAAAGTGACCCTTTCTAAGAATCTCCAAAATAACCCTTTTTAAGAATTTTCAAAATGACCCTTTCTAAGAATTTCCAAAATAACCCTTTTTAAGAATTTTCAAAATGACCCATTCTAAGAATTTCCAAAATGACCCTTTCTAAGAATTTACAAAATGACCCTTTCTAAGAATTTTCAAAATGACCCTTTCTAAGAATTTAAAAAATGACCCTTTCTAAGAATTTCCAAAATAACCCTTTCTAAGAATTTACAAAATGACCCTTTCTAAGAATTTTCAAAATGACCCTTTCTAAGAATTTTCAAAATGACCCTTTCTAAGAATTTCCAAAATAACCCTTTCTTAGAATTTTCAAAATGACCCTTTCTAAGAATTTTCATAATGACCCTTTCTAAGAATTTACAAAACGACCCTTTCTAAGAATTGAATGAAAGCTCATGATAGAGACGACTGTCGAAATCTAATTGAGGCCTTTTGCGTCAATAAGCGTAGGAGATGATGATGATGATGATGATGATGATGATAAATCAATTATCTCCCATTTGGAAATGATACAACTCGTGTCTAGAAATGAGAGGACCGGTCCGCTCCACCCCCAATCGGTCATTTTAGTCATTTAGCCAATGCCACGAAAATATCCCAGAATACAATTTTGAAAGTGGAATTTTCAAAGTGACCCTTTCTAAGAATTTCCAAAATAACCCTTTTTAAGAATTTTCAAAATGACCCTTTCTAAGAATTTCCAAAATAACCCTTTTTAAGAATTTCCAAAATGACCCATTCTAAGAATTTCCAAAATGACCCTTTCTAAGAATTTACAAAATGACCCTTTCTAAGAATTTTCAAAACGACCCTTTCTAAGAATTGAATGAAAGCTCATGATAGAGACGACTGTCGAAATCTAATTGAGGCCTTTTGCGTCAATAAGCGTAGGAGATGATGATGATGATGATGATGATGATGATGATGATGATGATGATAAATCAATTATCTCCCATTTGAAAATGATTCAACTCGTGTCTAGAAATGAGAGGACCGGTCCGCTCCACCCCCAATCGGTCATTTTAGTCATTTAGCCAATGCCACGAAAATATCCCAGAATACAATTTTGAAAGTGGAATTTTCAAAGTGACCCTTTCTAAGAATTTCCAAAATAACCCTTTTTAAGAATTTTCAAAATGACCCTTTCTAAGAATTTCCAAAATAACCCTTTTTAAGAATTTTCAAAATGACCCATTCTAAGAATTTCCAAAATGACCCTTTCTAAGAATTTACAAAATGACCCTTTCTAAGAATTTTCAAAATGACCCTTTCTAAGAATTTAAAAAATGACCCTTTCTAAGAATTTCCAAAATAACCCTTTCTAAGAATTTACAAAATGACCCTTTCTAAGAATTTTCAAAATGACCCTTTCTAAGAATTTTCAAAATGACCCTTTCTAAGAATTTCCAAAATAACCCTTTCTTAGAATTTTCAAAATGACCCTTTCTAAGAATTTTCATAATGACCCTTTCTAAGAATTTTCAAAACGACCCTTTCTAAGAATTGAATGAAAGCTCATGATAGAGACGACTGTCGAAATCTAATTGAGGCCTTTTGCGTCAATAAGCGTAGGAGATGATGATGATGATGATGATAAATCAATTATCTCCCATTTGGAAATGATACAACTCGTGTCTAGAAATGAGAGGACCGGTCCGCTCCACCCCCAATCGGTCATTTTAGTCATTTAGCCAATGCCACGAAAATATCCCAGAATACAATTTTGAAAGTGGAATTTTCAAAGTGACCCTTTCTAAGAATTTCCAAAATAACCCTTTTTAAGAATTTTCAAAATGACCCTTTCTAAGAATTTACAAAATAACCCTTTCTTAGAATTTTCAAAATGACCCTTTCTAAGAATTTTCATAATGACCCTTTCTAAGAATTTTCAAAACGACCCTTTCTAAGAATTGAATGAAAGCTCATGATAGAGACGACTGTCGAAATCTAATTGAGGCCTTTTGCGTCAATAAGCGTAGGAGATGATGATGATGATGATGATAAATCAATTATCTCCCATTTGGAAATGATACAACTCGTGTCTAGAAATGAGAGGACCGGTCCGCTCCACCCCCAATCGGTCATTTTAGTCATTTAGCCAATGCCACGAAAATATCCCAGAATACAATTTTGAAAGTGGAATTTTCAAAGTGACCCTTTCTAAGAATTTCCAAAATAACCCTTTTTAAGAATTTTCAAAATGACCCTTTCTAAGAATTTACAAAATAACCCTTTCTTAGAATTTCCAAAATGACCCTTTCTAAGAATTTTGAAAACGACCCTTTCTAAGAATTTTCAAAATTACCCTTTCTTAGAATTTCCAAAATGACCCTTTCTAAGAATTTTCAAAGTGACCCTTTCTTAGAATTTTCAAAGTGACCCTTTCTTAGAATTTTCAAAACGACCCTTTCTAAGAATTTTCAAAACGACCCTTTCTATGAATTGAATGAAAGCTCATGATAGAGACGACTGTCGAAATCTAATTGAGGCCTTTTGCGTCAATAAGCGTAGGAGATGATGATGATGATGATGATGATGATGATAAATCAATTATCTCCCATTTGAAAATGATTCAACTCGTGTCTAGAAATGAGAGGACCGGTCCGCTCCACCCCCAATCGGTCATTTTAGTCATTTAGCCAATGCCACGAAAATATCCCAGAATACAATTTTGAAAGTGGAATTTTCAAAGTGACCCTTTCTAAGAATTTCCAAAATAACCCTTTTTAAGAATTTTCAAAATGACCCTTTCTAAGAATTTCCAAAATAACCCTTTTTAAGAATTTTCAAAATGACCCATTCTAAGAATTTCCAAAATGACCCTTTCTAAGAATTTACAAAATGACCCTTTCTAAGAATTTTCAAAATGACCCTTTCTAAGAATTTAAAAAATGACCCTTTCTAAGAATTTCCAAAATAACCCTTTCTAAGAATTTACAAAATGACCCTTTCTAAGAATTTTCAAAATGACCCTTTCTAAGAATTTTCAAAATGACCCTTTCTAAGAATTTCCAAAATAACCCTTTCTTAGAATTTTCAAAATGACCCTTTCTAAGAATTTTCATAATGACCCTTTCTAAGAATTTTCAAAACGACCCTTTCTAAGAATTGAATGAAAGCTCATGATAGAGACGACTGTCGAAATCTAATTGAGGCCTTTTGCGTCAATAAGCGTAGGAGATGATGATGATGATGATGATGATGATGATAAATCAATTATCTCCCATTTGGAAATGATACAACTCGTGTCTAGAAATGAGAGGACCGGTCCGCTCCACCCCCAATCGGTCATTTTAGTCATTTAGCCAATGCCACGAAAATATCCCAGAATACAATTTTGAAAGTGGAATTTTCAAAGTGACCCTTTCTAAGAATTTCCAAAATAACCCTTTTTAAGAATTTTCAAAATGACCCTTTCTAAGAATTTACAAAATAACCCTTTCTTAGAATTTCCAAAATGACCCTTTCTAAGAATTTGCAAAATGATCCTTTCTAAGAATTTTCAAAACGACCCTTTCTAACAATTTTCAAAATTATCCTTTCTAAGAATTTACAAAATAACCATTTTCAAGAATTTTCAAAATGACCCCTTCTAAGAATTTTCTATGGTGACCCTTTGTAGGTCATCATCTAGTAATCCTTCCATCAATATGGATTTAAATCCATCTTTCCCTTTGAAATCCTTTAATTCATTTTGGGATTTATTTACCTGTTTTCACATGCCTTAAAATGTTCCTTTTCGAAACAAATAAATAGAAAATTTCATAACATCAAAAGAGGTGTGAAATCCCACATAATAATAATTATTATTATTATTATTATTATTATTATTATTATTATTATTATTATTATTATTATTATTATTACTAGCCAAGCTACAACCCTAGTTGGAAAAGCAAGATGCTATAAGCCCAAGGGCTCCAACAGGGAAAAATAGCCCAGCGAGGAAAGCAAGTAAGGAAATAAATAAATGATGAGAATAAATTAACAATATATTCTAAAAACAGTAACAGCGTCATAACAGATATGTCCTACATAAACTATTAACAACGTCAAAACCAGATATGTCCTATATAAACTATTAACAACGTCAAAACCAGATATGTCCTATATAAACTATTAACAACGTCAAAAACAGATATGTCCTATATAAACTATTAACAACGTCAAAACCAGATATGTCCTATATAAACTATTAACTACGTCAAAAACAGATATGTCCTATATAAACTATTAACAACGTCAAAAACAGTTATGTCCTATATAAACTATTAACAACGTCAAAAACAGATATGTCCTATATAAACTATTAACAACGTCAAAAACAGATATGTCCTATAAAACTATTAACAACGTCAAAACCAGATATGTCCTATAAAACTATTAACAACGTCAAAACCAGATATGTCCTATAAAACTATTAACAACGTCAAAAACAGATATGTCCTATATAAACTATTAACTACGTCAAAAACAGATATGTCCTATATAAACTATTAACAACGTCAAAAACAGTTATGTCCTATAAAACTATTAACAACGTCAAAACCAGATATGTCCTATAAAAC
>NC_090753.1:71911357-71931357 GCF_036898095.1 Palaemon carinicauda
ACGTGAAGTTCGCGAAGTAAGCTCGTTCTCTGATGATTGTCCGTAGGCCAGTCACCATGGAATTCGGGGAAGTCCCGATACAGCCATCTGCTGCGACGAAGATGTGGTTGAAGTATGTGGATCCGTCAGGGCATGATACATTGAAGCCGTCCTTGTCGTATCGTATCCACGAGCCATTATTTAGTCTGCAATTGAATTCTTTATTGTCAAAGGGATAAAGCCTATCCAGACAATTTTCACTTGTATGGGAGAGAGCACCGTCTAGCACTATACCTAACTCGCATGAATCCATTAAGTTTTTACGGAATTCAAATGAGTCAGCTGTACATATTTTTCTATCCATTGCGTCTGAACAGTGAGTTAATTGATTTAAGTCTTTAATGACCGTATATGTTTCCTTGTCTGGGGAAATCAATACGTGTCCTGTCAAACTGGATATTACTGGATTTGAGTGATTCGTCATGAAAGTCGGAAATGGTGATATCCTGTAAGATTGCCAGGCATCAGAAGAATCAAAGGGAATTGTAATCCTAATCTTGTTATTATCTACGTTTACTGTAATTAGGCTGTAATAAAATTCTAACCTATGTTCGTCTAACAAAGGAACATAGCCTAGTTTATCCCTTCCGTTCTCCAGAACTAATTTTAAGTAACGTATAGGCAACAAATGGGGCGACAATACACCTTTAGTTGCTAACGTGATAGCTTCTACATAATCCTTGGATTTCTCAATGAAATGTGAAATTCTGTTATGTATGTGATCTATCTTTGAATCATAATACGTTAATGTTGCCAACAAATCCTGTACTTCCATAATTTGAACGATATTATCTGAATGTTCATTTAACAAATCCATAATTTTATTGATTGAAGCTAACTGATCTCTTAGTTCTGACATAATCAATTCATCTTTATGAGTCAAGAACTCAATTTTCTTATTTTGATTACTAATTTTAAGACGATTGGAAAGTCCTAAACCTAAACTTGCAACAGACCCAAAGATGCTTAATGCAGCATAAATGAACGGATTCCGTCTTTCTTTTTGTTCGTGTCCTACAGTCCACATCAAAAGGCCATAAGCCAAAGATCCTGTCTCTCCAGTCTTATTTTTCAAGTCATCAGATAGCATCTCTGCAACTTTTAATGTTGATCCAAGCAAACTCTTAGTAGTCAAATGAAAATGTCTCCTATGCAACTCATCCAATGATGCAGAAAACCTTGAAATGGCGGTTCTTAAGCTAGTGACATCATTCTCTTGAAGAAAAATTGCTTGCATATGCACTTCGACAATTACGTTGGTTGATGTAATAAAAATGTCTTCTTGTCTTTCAACTATATTGCCATATTTAAAATATATATTCTTAGTCTTAGAACTCATCCCATACGAAAAAAATGTCTGAGCGAACAATATCACTCCCAACAACAAAAAATGCATCTTGGAAACCTGTAACGAGAAAAAATATATGTAATTACTCCTGTATTAAAAAGAAAACTTTTAGTCACAAAAATTAAAATTTTTCCTCACTTCTTTTCCTCTCTTTTCTTTTTAATTTCTTATGTGAGACAATGGTACTATTCTCTCATCCGTGGGTTGGGCTACGTTTTGAATTCTAAACCTATTGGCCGTTAATGTTTCCAAAATGTTAAATGGGCCTTCAAACTTAGGTGTTAGTTTATAGTTGAGCCCTTTTCTGACATTGATTTGAATATAGATGTTATCACCCACGTTATATGTTTTAGTTGGTTTCGCTATTTTATCATGATTCCTTTTCATTATGATTTGTGATTCTTCTAAATTCTTTCGAAGGATATCATATCGACTTATACTTGCATTTATACATTCTTTTAAAGGATTTGATAGATTAGTTGTAGGCGTTAATACATGGAAAGGTGTTCTAACTGGGGTACCATACAATGCTTCATGCGGTGACATTTTAATTGATATATGATATGAATGATTCAGAGTACTCAGTGCCGCCGGTATTGCAATATCCCAGTTGGGGTCTGATCCCCCTAGTGTTACCCTTAATATATTTAATATCTTCCTATTTGCTCTTTCCACTAGCCCATTCGACTCTGGGTGATATATCATGGTATTAACCTTCTTTATGTTGAGGAATTCACACAATGAGGTAAGAAAGTGATTATTAAATTCACCACCCGAGTCTGAGATTATCATGTGTGGAATTCCATGTTTACAAATGTAACACTCGTAAAACTTCCTAGCGCATTCAATCGCAGTTTTAGTTTTAAGCGCTATTAGTTCTGTATATCGAGTTAAAGCATCTATAATTAATAAGAGGTGCTTATTTCCTCTGTCTGACTCGTAACATCCTGTTAACAAATCTAAATGTATTCTTTCAAAGGGTTGATTGGGAACAGGATAAGCTCCTAGGCTGACAGGTGTTTTCGTATGCCCTTTGTTTTCCTGACATGTGCGACAATTAGCTATGTGTCTTTTTATATCTGTAAGCATTGTATGCCAATAAAACAATGATTTGGCTTTCTGTGACATTAATGAGAACCCAGGGTGTCCATGTAATGGATTTGAATGCAACCAATTCAGGACAGTGGAAACAAGTGAGTTTGGTACTACTACCTGGTCGTTAGTTACATGTGGTGTATTGCGGGTTTTCCTTGTCACAGTCCTACACAGAATATTATCTTTGATTACATAATTCTGCTGCTTATACTTTATATATTCTTTTTCTTTATGATTGCCTTTCAAAGCATTTATAATTGTTTCTATTTTCTGATCTTTTCTTTGCTCAGTCTGTAACAATTCAGCACTCCAGCCTAAATCTTCTTGTTCAGATATTGTTTTTACAATAGGCATGGATGTTGATATATCTATTAATTCAGCTAAAGACTCCGTACAAGATGACACGGGGTTGCGTGATAATGCATCCGCAATGATATTTGCTTTCCCAGGTAAATACCCGATTCTTGCGCCAAAATCTTGAATGATTAAATGCCACCGAGTTCGTTTAGGGCTGTGATTGAAGCCTTTAAAGAACTCTGTTAGTGGTTTATGGTCAGTAAGAACCTTAACGGGATAACCGTAAATTATGAACTTAAAATGCACTAGCGAATTAACAATAGCTAGTCCTTCCTTGTCTATTACTGCATACTTACTTTCGGAAGTTCTCAATTTTCGAGAATAGAAAGCTATCGGGAAAAACTGTTTATCATATTGCTGAAGCAATACCCCTCCTACTCCTAAGTCTGAGGCGTCTGTTGCAATGAAGAATTCCTTACCGAAGTCAGGAAATTTTAAGATAGGAGAACTACACAGTTCATCTTTCAAAGTATTAAACGCCTGTTGATGTTGCTCAGACCATATGAAATCTACGCCCTTCTTCGTAAGATCAGTTAAAGGAGCGGCTATTATTGAATAGTTGCGTATAAAACGCCTGTAATATCCACTACAACCCAGAAATTGCTGTATTCCCTTGACATTAGTAGGTATGGGAAAATTACGTATAGCCGACACCTTATCATGGACTACTTTAAGACCTTGGCTTGACACCATGAAACCCAAATATATTAATTCTGTTTTGAAAAATTCACACTTACTAATCTTTACCCTTAAGTTATGTTGTCTTAATCTCTGTAGTACTAGTTCTAACTTACGTAGATGTTCTTCTAAGGTGTTGGAAAAGATTACAAGATCATCCATATAGGCATGCAATATATCCCCTAACAAGTCTCCAAACACTATGTTAATCATTCTTGTAAATGTTATAGGAGCACAACGTAAACCAAAAGGCATCCGTAAAAATTCATAATGTCCCCTGGCTGTGCTGAAGGCTGTGTATGGGATACTATCTTCTTCTAATGATATCTGGTGAAAGCCTTTAAGTAAGTCCAAACTGGTAAAATATTTATTCTGACCTAACAAAGACAAAATATCGTCAGTACATGGCACTGGGAATCGATCAGGGATCGTTTCCTCGTTTAGACGACGAAAGTCGACGCAGATACGCCATGTTCGATCTTTTTTCGGTACAACTATTAAAGGAAAATTATAAGGGCTATTTGATTTTCTAATGACTCCTTCCTCTAACATTTTACCTACTTCATTTATTTCATTCTGGAATTTCATAGGGAGTCTTTACGAGGGTACATATATAATTTTCTGTTTGTCTTTTAACCTTATTTGATGCTCGATCACATCTGTTTTTCCTAAGGATCCATCCGTAGTGGAAAAGACATCTGTATATTTATTTAAAAGTTCAAAAATTTTCTGCTGAATTTCTTCGTCTTGAATGTCCTTACTGATTTTATTTTTAATAGATCGTAAAAGGGATTCATCCGCAACTGATTGAGAGTGATTGATTTCAGCAACGGTAAGAATACGATGTTTATAAACTTCTACATCCAAGATATGTTGATTTTTGTGAATTACTAAAGTGTTATTTAAATGATTACAGACTTCGATATTACATTGCTGATGTGAGCCTACTGTATAAATAGCTTGTGTGACAGACAATCCGTTAGTTTTCAAAGTATCGGAAAGGATTAATATTTCAGATCCCGGTAGTGTTTTCTTTATTTGCACTATTAAATTCGAAGGTATGTTTGGTTCGATATATTGCGTGCAAGATGATATTACGGGTGAACGATAATTCTGCTGGGTCGCGTATATTATTTCTTTATTAGTGAGACAAGTTATTGGTTCTTCAACGTACGTTACGGTTACATTTGTCGTCTCCTTTTTATCCAAAACTGACTTTAAAGTATTAGAAGACTTATAGAATTTCCCTTTGATATACACGCCGTGCTTTGCAGGAGCTAAGATAATGTTTTGATTTCCCATAGATGGGTATCCTATAATTACAGCTGGATACATATTAATGTTTTTCACAACAACAAATGTATCGGCAAACGTGCGATTACCGACTCTGAACTGAATATGAGTTATGCCTATGACGTTCAATTCATTATTTCCTATACCTGAAAGTCTGATTCCTGATTTTTCAATCGGAAAGTTCGAAAACAACAAATGATGCGTCTTCAAATCCATAATATTACGTGGACTACCAGAGTCAAAAAATAACGTAAAGGACTTGTGTTCTAAATTTACAGCATATAAGGTTGGCCGTAACTCATTTTGGCTTATTATTGTATGAATTCGTTGCAAATCTACGGGAGCATGCACTGTTTTACTTAATTCGGCCGTGTGTTTCATAGGAAAATCTATTGTCTCACAATTATCTGATAAAACATTAAATTGATTATTCAATACTATTGATGTTGACACAAATGACCTTGACCCAACATCACTCTCTTCCCCTCTAGAGTTAACTATGTGGTATTTGCTTTGCTCTGCACATTCTGAAAATTAGGCTGACTTTGCGAGGTCTGGTTTGACGGCCCAGGCTCAGCGATATTTGAAGAAGTGTTTGTTTGTTTCGGACTCTGAACTGCATTGACATTTTGTTGTTTCTTCTTATTGTTAAAATGAGGATTTTTCTTTTTATTTCCATATGGAACTGACTGTGGAATTGACTGTGTATTTCTAGGATATTGTTGTGTCTTACGCGCGTAACATTGACTATAAGAATGTGATCCTGTGTTGTGAACTGAACAAAATTTCGTTCTACAGTCTGCGCTTATGTGACCTTGACGTTTGCAGTTGTAACACGTCACTCCCGCTACTGGATTATTAATTACGTTCACTGTTTGTGGTTTTGTTTCATTCTTAGCAAAAACTTGAGTTAACACGGGATCGAGATCTGGACACTTGGACATGTGTTTCTTTATCTGTTTATAGACATCCAATTCCGTACTTGCAGGCATTAACTTCTTATCAAAGCACCGTACTAAAGCTTCGGGCAACATAAGTGTCATGCAAGTTAAATACATTAATCGTAAAAAATCTTTCACGGAGATATTATCGTTAGTAACCCAAGTGGAATTACCTAAAATGTCCTGATATTCGTTAAGCCTATCAGCTATGAGAGCTGCTCTCTCAACAACATTAAGCCGATTCATAGTGGCTTGATTAAGTGTATTTCGTAACGTTAACACTACATCCAAAGCTTCCTCACCCCCATAAATCGCGCGTAACCTAACTTTGAAATCATCCCAAGTAACTGCTTCCTGAAATGAAACACCTCTTAAATACGCACTCGCATCCCCCTTAGAAAAATCTATAAAACTTTTAGCTTCTTGTAATTGTACAAAAGGATCTACGATTTGTTTGGCATTTAAATGGGCGTCAACGGATGAAATCCATGACTCCACATTTTGTGGCAAGAACCCGTTGACACGGCCTTGAAAAGGAAGGATTGCTGACCTGGCATTTACAAGCGTCACAATTGGAGGAGGATTAGCCTGGCCTACACCACTAGGTCCAGGGGTAGGGCTGACAGGAGGAGCCATGACTGCTGTATTTTTTTTTTTCTATCTCTTTGACCCCTTTCAATCCTATCAAAATATCTATATGAGTACAGACGCCCACTGCGTAAACGCATATGTATAATAAAATTCCCCCAACAATGTTACTAATCCCAATACATTTCCCCCCAAGAGTTTATGAAAGAAAAAGGAATTAGCACAAAGAAAGAAAAATTCTAAATGAGAATTCGGAGTTTCTTATAACAAAGTTTAGGAATTCACTCACCCCAGTAATAATTGACTAACGACTTGTGATAACTACACTTCACTGCCCAAACTGAAATGAATACAAAATCTCTGTACTTAGCTTTATATGAAGTCGACACGTCGTCTCTCTCTCTCTCTCTCTCTTGATATTTTGTTAGCGATGTCTCGTTCTAGTTTCTTGTTGTTTGTAGTTCTTCCTGGATATGTCTTGCAATAGTTGAACGCCAGTCCTTGGGTTTCCTAGGATGTTGATTGAAGATTCAATTTGTATACTAACATATGTTGGTGTTAGCATTTCCGTTGGACTTAGTCAAAATTGTAGATTCTTGTAGATAGTTTTGAGTTCTTGAAGATCTTTATCAGGTATTACAGCTTTTATTTTGAAGTCTTGAAGATCATTCTCTGGTTTTACAGCTTTTATGTTGAAGTCTTGAAGATATATCTCTGGTTTTACAGCTATTTATTTTGAAGTCTTGAAGATATTTCTCTAATTCTTAGAGTTTAATCGCTGCCTTAGAGTTTAACCGCTGTCTTTGAGTTTAATCGCTGCCACCATTTATTGGTGTGCTACTGTCTTAAGCACACATTTGAGTATGAGTTGTTTTCAGATGTATTTAAATGGTTTACTGAACACATCTTAGTGGTTTTTAAGTTTTATTGTGAATAAACAACTGAGTTAAACATCTCCATCACTGGAGGAAGCTGTGTTGGTCCACATGACCAATTCTGGTGAAGTTTAGATATGAACTGAACAAATTACCGATATCCCAAATATCGTATACTTGCTTTAATTTAGCTAAGTGACGGAATCGGAAGACACCTGCATCCGGTGACGTCACAAACTTTCACACGAAGAGACAATGTGTTGACATTAAGAAAGAATGGCAACTCAGCATCTTACATCCTGCTTACAATTTGACTGACTATAGCAAATCTCACGGTTAGCTCTTCCAACCAACATGACATATTACGTCATTTGTTTTAAACATGTAATATTACTATTCTAACTATTACATATATATATATATATATATATATATATATATATATATATATATATATATATATATATATATATATATATATATATATAAATATATTTCTTCTTCGTCGTCTACATCTTTTCCCACTTCTATGTGGGGTCGATGTTTCTGGTCAGCGTTCTCCATCTACCTCTGTCCCACACCTCATCACCGGTTAACCCCTTTGATCGAAGGTCATCCTTGATACAGTCCACCCACCTTCGCTTTGGTCTCCCTCTCCTTCTCGTTCCCTGTACCTCCATTTCCATCACTCTCCTCCCAATATACTGTTCATCTCTCCTCATGACATGACCATACCACCTCAGTCTACTTTCTTGGATCTTATCTGATAGTTCTCTAACTCCTGTGGTACCCCTAATTACCTCATACTATTCATCTCTTCTCATGACATGACCATACCACCTCAGTCTACTTTCTTGGATCTTATCTGATAGTTTTCTAACTCCTGTGGTAAACCTAATTAGCTCATACTATTCATCTCTTCTCATGACATGACCATACCACCTCAGTCTACTTTCTTGGATCTTATCTGATAGTTCTCTAACTCCTGTGGTACCCCTAATTACCTCATACTATTCATCTCTTCTCATGACGTGACCATACCACCTCAGTCTACTTTCTTGATTCTTATCTGATAGTTCTCTAACTTCTGTGGTACCCCTAATTACCTCATACTATTCATCTCTTCTCATGACATGACCATACCACCTCAGTCTACTTTCTTGGATCTTATCTAATAGTTCTCTAACTTCTTTGGTACCCCTAATTACCTCATACTATTCATCTCTTCTCATGACATGACCATACCACCTCAGTCTACTTTCTTATCTGATAGTTCTCTAACTTCTTTGGTACCCCTAATTACCTCATACTATTCATCTCTTCTCATGACATGACCATACCACCTCAGTCTACTTTCTTGGATCTTATCTGATAGTTCTCTAACTTCTTTGGTACCCCTAATTACCTCATACTATTCATCTCTTCTCATGACATGACCATACCACCTCAGTCTGCTTTCTTGGATCTTATCTGATAGTTCTCTAACTTCTTTGGTACCCCTAATTACCTCATACTATTCATCTCTTCTCATGACATGACCATACCACCTCAGTCTACTTTCTTATCTGATAGTTCTCTAACTTCTTTGGTACCCCTAATTCTCATTCCGTATCTTATCTCTTCTTGTCACCCCACACATCCATCTCAACATTCTCATCTCTGCCACATCCAACTTCCTCTCTTCTGTCTTCTGTTTGATCGTCATGTGATTTGCTTATTCAATACCTATTGCATATTTCATGTATCATTTTTATTGGGTTGCATGAGAGTACGAAGTGTGGATTAGAGTTGATATAATTTGAGTTAATTGACTGAAAAGGCTTTTGCATTTTTTCATGGATGATAATATTTCATGATATGAATAATGCACAGCTTCATTAGGAAGCAAAGATAGAATGACTGCGTGTTCTCTCTCTCTCTCTCTCTCTCTCTCTCTCTCTCTCTCTCTCTCTCTCTCTCTCTCTCTCTCTCTCTCATTCGTCTGATATTGAGAATCATATGACTTGGTTGGAGGGGATTCAGAGATGTTCCTCTCTCTCTCTCTCTCTCTCTCTCTCTCTCTCTCTCTCTCTCTCTCTCTCTCTCTCTCTCTCTCTCTCTCTCTCTCTCTCTCTCATTCGTCTGATATTGAGAATCATATGACCTGTTGGAAGAGGATTCAGAGATGTTCCTCTCTCTCTCTCTCTCTCTCTCTCTCTCTCTCTCTCTCTCTCTCTCTCTCTCTCTCTCTCTCTCTAATATTGAGAATCATATGACCTAGTTGGAAGAGGATTCAGGGATATCTCTCTCTCTCTCTCTCTCTCTCTCTCTCTCTCTCTCTCTCTCTCTCTCTCTCTCTCTCTCTAATATTGAGAATCATATGACCTGGTTGGAAGAGGATTCAGGGATATCTCTCTCTCTCTCTCTCTCTCTCTCTCTCTCTCTCTCTCTCTCTCTCTCTCTCTCTCTCTCTCTCTCTCTCACTTTATAGATTATTGACCCTTTTCAATTAGTCATTATCATATACTTGTTCTTCTTGGATGCTGTCTTTAAGAAGGGGGAAATGGGAAAAACTTTCTAACGTGAAACTTTGAATCTTAACCATTCATTATTATTATTATTATCATTATTATTATTATTATTATTATTATTATTATTATTATTAACTTTAGATCTTAAGTATGTCATTAATAATAACTGCAGAAAATTTCTACTTTAATTATTATTATTATTATTATTATTATTATTATTATTATTATTATTATTACTTGCTAAGCTATAGCCCTAGTTGGAAAAGTAGGATGCTATAAGCCCAAGGGCTCCAACAGGGAAAATAGCGATAGTTGCTTTATACAGAACACGAGTGGTAGATGCAAGTCCATATAATATTCTGAATGTGATTTTTTTCAGGTATTTTTAGACAATTTATTTTCATGCTACTCTTATGTTGAATTGGTTATAGTAAGGGATTTATTTCGTAGAAAAGGATCTCTTTGGATTATGTTTTTTTGAGATCAACTAACCTGAAACAAAAGGATTTGTAAGAAATTTTTAGTTTTGTTTCATAGGATTAACTTGTGGAGCATGACGGCAGGAATACTATTCATTTATAACAACGCATTTCACTTTGTTGTTTTAACCACTGTAGTTCCACAATAAGAAGATATATTTTAATTCATAAAAGATATCCTTAAAAGATATTTCTTCAAAGTATCCTTTCCATGAATGGTACGAGGTAATGCTTAAATTTTTTTTCCCTTTTTTTTCTGATTAAAGTTGGTAATTTAAGTAAATATTTTCTTATGAAAATATACTGATGCCTGTATATCTATATTATTATTATTATTATTATTATTATTATTATTATTATTATTATTATTATTATTAGATAAGCTACAACCCTTGCTGGAAAAGCAAAATGCTATAAAACTAAGGATTCCAACAAGGAAAAATAGCCCAGTGAGGAAAGGAAATAAGGAAAACAATAAACGATATAAGAGGTAATGAACAATTAAGATAAAATATTTTAAAAGCATTACCAACATTAAAACAAGTATTTCATATATGAACTATAAAAAGACTTAGAGTCAGCCTGTTCAACAATAAAATATTTGCTGCCAAGTTTGAACTTTTGAAGTACTACTGATTGTCTTGCTTCAAATGTAAAAGGTTTATAATCCACTACCCAAGGGATTTTGTGATCAGGACAATGCCCTAGAGACTGACCATATTACTTATGATCAGCGCCCGAGACCCCTCTCCACCCAAGCTAGCACCGAGGAGGGCCAGGCAATGGCTGTTGATGACTCAACAGAGAGACCTATACAGTATACTCCCTCAAACCCTCCATCCTCAGGTCACAAGGATGGTGAGATTGCAGCGACCAAAGAAACTAAAGAGTTTGAGAGGGACTCGAACCCCAGTCTCGCGTTCACCAATCCGTGACGTTACTTCCTAGGCCACCACAAACCTATGGGAAATTTGCATTGATGCCCATAGATTATTGATGGATGGTCCTCTGTCCCTTCTTCGTAGTCCTTGTTTCTGATTGGAACTGGGAAGTCTTAGCACGAACCTGAGACTTGGCTGTTTTCATTAAAACTTTCCCTCGGAACTGTCTTGACAATAGGGCATTTCCATTTCGGTTCTGTCTTGGGGTTCGACGTAGGAAATTGATATTTGCTCCTGAAATTTTGGTTTGAGATTAGTACCACACTGAGCCATGTAAGGAGCATGGTTTGACGGCTGAGAGAGAGGTTATGACTCAAAGGCAGGATGCAATCAACTGAGTAATTTTATTAAAGAACACTCTCCTTTATATATAAAACCTCAAGGCAACAGGAATTTTCATGTTCACAAGACAGACAATGTTACAGAGGAAAAATGCAGACATGTTTATTCTGGTTCTTTTTAGTGCGAGGGAAGTCCGCAGATACAAGCATAATATATACAAAATAATTTATGTACGATCGTGTGACACACGGTTGGTACGATGGTTATATTTTTTAAATATTTACCTCTCTAACAAGGTAGTAGGTTGGCCAGGGCACAATCCACCCGTCGAGGTACTACCGCTAGAGAGTTATGGGTTCTTTGACTGGCCAGACAGTACTCTATTGGATCCTTCATTTTCCCTTTGCCTACACATACACCACATAGTCTGGCCTATTTTTTACATATTCTCCTCTCTCCTCATACTCCTAACAACACTGAGATTGCTAAACAATTATTCTTTACACAAGGGGTTAACTACTGCACTGTAATTGTTCAGTGGCCACATCCTCTTGGTAAGGGTAGACGAGACTCTTTAGCTATGGTAAGCAGCTCTTCTAGGAGAACGACATTCCAAAATTAAATCATTGTTCTCTAGTCTTGGGTAGTGCCATAGCCTCTGTACTATGGTCTTCCACTGTCTTTGGTTAGAGATCTCTTGCTTGAGTGTACACTTGCACACTATTCTATCCTATTTTTCTTCCACTTGTTTTGTTGAAGTTTTTATATTTTATGCAGGAAATATTTATTGTAATGTTACTGTTCTTAAAATGTTTTAATTTTCCTTTTTTCCTTTACACAAAAGGCTATTTTCCCTGTTGGACCGGCTAGTAGTATCCTGATTTTTCCACTAGGGTTGTAGTTTAGCAAGCAATGATAATAATAATAATAATAATAATAATAATAATAATCATACTAATAATAATAATAATAATAATATCATCATCTAAGCTATAATCCTAGTTTGAAAAACAAGAAAAAATAGCCTAGTGAGGAAAGAAAATAAGGAAATAAACTATACATGAAGTAATGAACCATTGAAATAGAATTTTTAAGAACAGTAACAACATTAAAAAAAAAAAATTCATATATAAACTATAAAAAGAATTATGTCACCCTGTTCAACTTAAAAACATTTGCATCAATTTTGAACTTTTGAAGTTTTATTGATTCAACTACTCAGAAAGGAAGATCCTTCCAGAGCTTGGTCATAGATGGGATAAAACTCCTAGTATACTGTGTAGTATTGAGCCTCATGATGGAGAAGGCCTGACTATTAGAAATAACTGCATACTTAGTGTTATGAACAGGATGGTACTGTCTGGGAAGATCTGAACGTAAAGGATGGTTGGAATTATGATAAACCTTATGCAACATGCATGACGATCTAATTGAACAAGGAAATAATCTTCAATTTATTTAGCATAGGACAATTTTATATATATATATATATATATATATATATATATATATATATATATATATATATATGTATGTATATGTATACTTATATATACATATTTGTATTTATATGCATATGTATAGATATATGTATATATATATTAATATATATGTATATATATGTATATTTATATATATATATATAATATATATATATATATATATATATATATATATATATATATATATATATATATATATATATATATATATATATGTATGTATGTATGTATGTATGTATATGTATATGTATATTTATGTATATTTATGTATATATATGTGTGTGTGTATATATATATATATATATATATATATATATATATATATATATATAAATATATATATATATATATATATAAATAAATATAAATATCAAATTCAAGTAATTTTCGATGAGAAAGTTGTGGTGGCCGATATGGTAACGTTCCTGACCGGTGAACACCAGATTGGGGTTCGAGTCCCGCTCAAACTCGTTAGTTTCTTTGGTCGCTGCAACCTCATCATCCTTGTGAGCTAAGGATGGGGGGGATGGGGTTGGGGGAGACTATAGGTCTGTCAGCTGAGTCATCAGCAGCCATTGCCTGGCTCTCCTTGATCCTAGCATGGTTGGAGAGCGGGTTTGGGCGCTGATCATATATAGTCAGTCTCTAGGGCATTGTCCTGCTCGTTAGGGTAATGTCACTGCCACTTGCCTCTGCCATTCATGAGCGATCTTTAAACCTTTAAATGCCTCTTCAATCTCAGTGTTTTCATCAGAAATAATCAAATGGAGAGAAACAAAATTATTTACAGACCATCACGAATATAATTTTCCTACGCATTAATTTATATGATAAAAAATTTCCTAACAACTATTATGTTTCAGACACATTTAGAAACGTGGACTCGTTGGCTTCCTGCCAACATACATACACACACACACACACACACACACAAAAATGAGTCTCTGGAACAGACACTACGATTTCAATCCTCGAAATTGCTTTTCAAATCTCATTTTGATGATATAAGAAACTAAATGGATCATGTCTTACATTTTCTGGTATTACAAGCGAAATTCCATTTAAATTATTATAATTAGTGGGATTAGGTATAATTATCAGGCATGATCCCATTTCATTTTGGTCTTTAAAAGTATGCAAATTATTATTATTAGAATTTTATTATTGAAATATTAAGATTATTATTATTAGTTATTGAAACTATTAATATTCAATTATTAAGATTATGAAGTTATAACTTATATTTTCAATAATAATCATGATTTTGATCATGATAATTTTAATAACATTTTTTTATGTCTCTTAGTGTTATCCCCACCATTATTCTTTTCATAGCTCTTTGAGTTGTAACTAGCTTATGTTCTAAGGCTTTAAGAATGCTTTAAGTTATTAATGCTTAAGTTAATACTGGTAGGACAATCTCATTAAATACTTCTCTTTTTAGAGAAAGTGGTATTTTACGTTTCATAATCCCATTTTTTTTTACCAAATATTCTCGAAGCTTATCATTCTTATAATTAATTAATACATATAGCTAGACACTTTCTCTTCATCATTTGATCATTTATCTTTTTCATTACAATTCCATTAAATACTTTTCTTTTTAGAGAAAGTGGTATTTTACTTTTCATAATCCATTTTTTTTTTACCAAATATTCTCCAAGCTTCTTATTCTTTTAATTAATTAATTAATACATATAGCTAGACACTTGCTCTTTATTATTTGATCATTTATCTTTTTCATTACAATCCCATTAAATACTTTTCTTTTTAGAGAAAGTGGTATTTTACTTATCATAATCTCATTTTTTTTTACCAAATATTCTTCAAGCTTATCATTCTTATAATTAATTAATACATACTGCTAGACACTTGCTCTTTTATCATTTTATCATTCTTTTTCATTTCGGGAAATTGGCAACTACAGTACCTTCAGTAATCCGAAGTTCATCTTTATTATGAATTTTGATAAATTTCCATCCGGTCAATCATCACTCGTGTTTAAAACTAGATTATTTAACAATGCTAAATAATTCACTGTTCAATCCCATTATCAAGTTAATCATTAACTGGGTCCAGAGTGGGCAAGAGGACGAGAGATGGCACTCAATCAATTACTTCTGACAACATCGTAATGACATAGTAATGACATCGTAATGCCAACGCGATGGAAATGTCATAGCTAATACGACCTTGTGTCACCCTTAGGCTTCAACCAGGCTGATGTGTAGAAGGCTGGTCTTCGATTCACATATGGGATGTTATTATTATTATTATTATTATTATTATTATTATTATTATTATTATTATTATTATTATTATTATTAGCTAGGCTACAATCTTAGTTGGAAAAGCAGGATGTTATAAAGCCAAGGGCCCCACCAGGGAAAATAGCCCAGTGAGGAAAGGAAAAATGGGAAAATAAAATATGTCAAGAACAGTAACAACATTAAAATAAGTATTTCCCATATAAACTATATAAAAAAAATAGTGTGCTCAAGTGTACCCTTAAACAAAAGAACTCTAATTCAAGATAATGGAAGTCCATGGTACAGAGGCTATGGCACTATCCAAGACTAGAGAACAATGGTCACCCTTAGGCTTCAACCAGGCTGATGTGTAGAAGGCTGGTCTTCGATTCACATATGGGATGCTATTATTATTATTATTATTATTATTATTATTATTATTATTATTATTATTATTATTATTATTATTATTATTAGCTAGGCTACAATCTTAGTTGGAAAAGCAGGATGTTATAAAGCCAAGGGCCCCCACCAGGGAAAATAGCCCAGTGAGGAAAGGAAAAAAGGAAAAATAAAATATTTCAAGAACAGTAACAACATTAAAATAAGTATTTCCCATATAAACTATATAAAGAAATAGTGTGCTCAAGTGTACCCTTAAACAAAAGAACTCTAATTCAAGATAATGGAAGTCCATGGTACAGAGGCTATGGCACTATCCAAGACTAGAGAACAATGGTTTGATTTTGGAGTGTCCTCCTAGAAGATCTGTTTACCCTAGCTAAAGAGTCTCTTCTACCTTTACCAAGAGAAAATGGCCACTGAACAATTACAGTGCAATAGTTAACCCCCTGAGAGAAGAATTGTTTTGTAATCTTAGTGGGCTAAAGATGGTTAACGATAAAGAACAATGTTTTGTTTATTTAATTACTAGTTTAAAATTTAGACATTTGTAACTTCATATAAAACAATGAATTCTGTTCTTACAGAAATTCAGTATCGTGATCATATTTTCCTGGTAAAATTAATTATATTTTCTTTAACAATTAAGTACAATTTTGTGCTCAATCATCAGTTTATTTAATTATCAAAGTAAAAATTTAGAAATTCCCAACTTCATATAAAACAATGAACTCTGTTCTTACTGATATTCAGTATCATGGTCATATTTTTCTAATAAAATAAATCATATTTTCTTTAACAATTAAGTAAAATATTATGTTTATTTAATTATCAGTTTATTTCATTATCAGAGTCTAAAATGTAGATATTCCCAACTTCATATAAAACAATAAACTATGTTCTTACTCAAATTCAGTATCATGGTCATATTTTCCTAATAAAATATATCATATTTTCTTTAACAATTAAGTAAAATATTGTGTTTATTAAATTTTCAATTTATTTCATTATCAGAGTCTAAAATGTAGATATCCCCAACTTCATATAAAACAATGAACTCTGTTCTTACTGAAATTCAGTATCATGGTCATATTTTCCTAATAAAATATATCATATTTTCTTTAACAATTAAGTAAAATATTGTGTTTATTAAATTTTCAGTTTATTTCATTATCAGAGTCTAAAATGTAGATATTCCCAACTTCATATAAAAAAATAACTATTTTCTTACTCAAATTCAGTACCATAAGTCATATTTTCCTAATAAACAAATATATATTTTCCTTAAGAATTAAATGCAATGTTGTGTTTATTTAATCATCAGTTTATTTGATTATCAGTCTAAAATGTAGAAATTAGTAACTTCATGTAAAACAATGAACTCTGTTCTTACTGAAATTCAGTATCATTGCCATATTTTCCTAATAAAATAAATTATATTTTCTTTAACAATTAAGTACAATGTTGTGCTTATTTAATAATTCTATTTGATTAACAGAGTAAAAATTTTGAAATTCCCAACTTAATATAAAACATTGAATTCTGTTCTTACTGAAATTCAGTATCGTGGTCATATTTTCCAACAAAATAAAATTATATTTTCCCACAAAATCTACCTCTCCCTTTTCCATTCTTTAATTCCTAAGCTCACATTGCAGATCTATTAACGGCGAAATGAGAAATGGCTGAACATTAATATTTCACGCTGGAAGTTCATTTTAGCTTCTAATATTATCCCCAAAATGTGAATAACACACGCTGAGCTTTTATGAAATCAAATGAACATAGGAAACCTATTACGTGTTAAGAGCCTTTTTTCCTGTCCAGCTCTTTTCGCTGATCTGATATATTAGCTCTTTAATACGTTGGTGGAATATTCATTTCCATGTTCGTTAGACTTCAGATATGTCTGATAGATAATAATAGATAATGCATTTGAATGATTAGTGACAATTATGATTTGAAAAATATGATAAGTAGTCAACTTTCAGTCTTTTCATGCCTGTGCCTCCATTATTATTATTATTATTATTATTATTATTATTATTATTATTATTATTATAAGCTAAGCTACAACCCTAGTTGGAAAAGCAAGATGCTATTAGCCCAATGGTTCCAACAGGGAAAAATAATCCAGTGAGGAAAGGATATAAGAAAAACTACAAAAGAATTAATGAACAATCAAAATAGAATTTTAAGAACAGTAACAACATTGAAATAGATACTTCATATATAACCTTAAAAACTTAAATAAAAATAAGAGAAATAAGACGGAATAGTGAGCCCGAGTGTACCTTAGAGCAAAAGAACTCTAATCCAAGACAGTGGAAGACCATGGTACAGAGGCTATGGTACTACCCAACACTTAGAGAATAATGGTTGGATTTTGGAGTGTCTTTCTCCTAGAAGAACTGCTGATTACTCTTACGAAAGAATACTTTTGTAGTCAGAATTATCGCAGTTTTGATGTCAGATAATATACAGCATTCAATTATATTTCAGATAATATACGTAATTCAATTACATTCTCGTTTGGCAAGTTAAATGACCTTTTTATTAAATTGACACACTTGACAGACTGTCAACTTACACTGGTTTTGCTCTGACTTTTATATCTCACATCTCATTTCAAAATATCAAACAATCCCTATGAGTCAGTATTTTAAAGGTTTAAAGGTCACTCATGAACGACAGAGGCAAGGGACAGTGACCTTGCCCTACCAAGCAGAACAATACCTATAGACTGACCATACATACAGATGATCAACGACCAAGCCCCCTCTCCACCCAAACAGTGACCAAGGAGGGCCAGGCATTGGCTGCTGATGACTCAGCAGGTAATTGTGAGATATAAAAGTCGGAGCAAAACCAGTGTAAGTTGACTGTGTGTCAAGTGTGTCAATTTAATAAGGATCTTTTAACTTTCCAAGCGATATTTCACAGAGAAGAATATCCTCTATGTATAAATAACTGTCTTTTGAAATGTAATTGAATGATATATATTATCTGACATCAAAACTGCGATAATTCTGACTACAAAGGTATTCTTTCGTAAGAGTAATCAGCACTTCTTCTAGGAGAGAGACGCTCCAAAATCATACCAATGTTCTCTAGTCTTGGGTCGTGCCATAGCCTCTGTACCATGGTCTTTCACTGTCTTGGATTAGAGTTCTTTTGCTTGAAGGTACACTCGGGCTCACTATTCCGTCTTATTTCTCTTATTTTCATTTAAGTTTTTCTAGGTTATATATGAAGTATCTATTTCAATGTTGTTACTTTTCTTAAAATTTTATTTAGATTGTTCATTAATTCTTTTGTAGTTTTTCTTATATCCTTTTCTCACTGGATTATTTTTCCCTGTTGGAACCATTGGGCTAATAGCATCTTGCTTTTCCAACTAGGGTTGTAGCTTAGCTTATAATAATAATAATAATAATAATAATAATAATAATAATAATAATAATAATAATAATAATAATAATAACAGTGAAAATAAGAATAATGGAGGCACAGGCATGAAAAGACTGAAAGTAGACCACTTATCATATTTTTCAAATCATAATTGTCTCTAATTATTCAAATGCATTATCTATCATTATCTATCAGACATATCTGAAGTCTAACGAACATGGAAATGAATATTCCACCAACGTATTAAAGAGCTAATATCAGATCAGCGAAAAGAAGCTGGACAGGAAAAAAGGCTCTTAACACGTAATAGGTTTCCTGTGTTCATTTGATTTCATAAAAGCTCAGCGTGTGTTATTCACATTTTGGGGATAATATTAGAAGCTAAAATGAACTTCCAGCGTGAAATATTAATGTTCAGCCATTTCTCATTTCGCCATTAATAGATCTGCAATGTGAGCTTAGGAATTAAAGAATGGAAAAGGGAAATTTGGATTTTGTGGAAGAATATAATTTTTTTTTTTTAGGAAAATATGATACTGATTTTCAGTAAGGACAGAGTTCCTTATTTTATATGATGTTTGGGAATTTCTTCATTTTAGTCTGATGATTAAATAAACATGATTAAAGAAAATGATGATTAAATAAACTGGTGATTAAATAAACTGATAATTAAATAACCTGATAATTAAGTAAACTGGTGATTAGATAAACTGATAATTAAATTAACAGATAATTAAATTAACTGATGATTAAATAAACTGATAATTAAATAAACTGATAATTAAATTAACTGATGATTAAATAAACTGATAATTAAAAAACTGACGATTAGATAAACCGATGATTAGATAAACTGATAATTAAATAAACTAATGATTAAATAAACTGATAAATAAATGATCTGACGATTAAATAAACCGATGATTAAATAAACTGATAATTAAATAAACTGATGATTAAATATACTAATAATTAAATAAACTGATGATGAAATAAACACAACATTGTAT